>NC_061114.1:180704841-180834595 GCF_002878395.1 Capsicum annuum
ATAGAAGAATGTGAACATGAATTTGAGGAAGGAAAAGGATTAGACAGTAATCAGTGTTGTTTTTGTAAGTGGTTTCCAAGTAAAAACAAAGGGGCAAAATGTAGGAAATGTTACAAGGAAGGATGCATAAAATGTATAGAGAAAACCTCAAAAATTTTAGAAACTCCAAAATCAACAAATAATTCAAATAAATTTTACAACAAGGAACCAATAACTAGAACAACAGAAGAGAGAATATTAGAATTAGAAGAAAGACTAAAAAGATTAGAAATAAGAGTGTATAGTAAAGAGATAATTAGAGAAGAAGACTTAGTAGAGGTAGAATTATTAAATACATCTGTCGAAAATAATAAAGTTAAACCGAAAAAATCAATGAATATGTCGTTTGAAGGAATGGTATGTAATGAAGAAAAGAAGATAAGTACAGTCAAAGTTTTAGCAAGAGTAAAAATTCAAGACTATGAATTCCAAACAATAGCTATAGTTGATTCAGGATGTACAAAAAGCATTTTTAATAGTAGAATTTTACCATCAAAATTAATTAAAAAATTACTAAAACCTCAACTATCCATGCAAATGGACGAAACTCATAATACCTATACAGACTATATACCCAAAGGAAAGGTAAGTTTTATTAATACCTATGAAAATTCTATCAACCATTATATACACTCGATGAAATACTAGTTAGAGATTTAAACATAAAAGAAGACTTTGTGTTAGGATTAGATTTCATGATGCAAAATAATGGAGGATGTTTTGTTACGAAAAATTGGATAATTTTCGCAAGTAATATTACTCACTCTCCAGTACAGACACAACCCCTGCTAACTAAATATCGTTTCCTTAAAGATAAGACAGAATAAATAATTGAAAGCTCAAATGATCAAATAAAATCGAAAAGAACTCTAGAAAGTGATAAAGGAGAAAATTGTACTTGTAATGATAAGGTTACAATGTATGAAGAATTACAAGATCTATTGATAGTAGAAGAAATAGAAAAACACTATACATTAATAGAACTAGAAACAGAATTATGCAATTTTAGGAAAGGTATGCAACAGATAGGAGTAATTAAAGATAAAAAAAAACCTAGATAAAATAATACAAATCCTAGACAAACTAGAGATAATTGAAAACTCTAGAGATATTAGAACACATGCAAAACAAACAAAAGAAATTGTTAGGTAAAATAGAATTAAATTTTGATTTCTTAAAAAATCAACAAGTAGAATTAGATAAGAAATTCAAAGATTTAGCTAATAAAGACAAAGATAACATAGACAATACGAAAATAAAGCTAGTACTACAAGAGGTACAAAACGAAATTAACCAAATAAAAAATATAATACTCTCATGAGTGATATATTGCAAGATAAACTTTATCTAACAATAATACAAAAGGCAGCACAGATTCAACCAAATCCCAAAGGATTATCAGACCATCAACCTCAGGAAAAAGCAGACTCTCTAATCATAAAATAGAATAATATTATAATTTTACTACTATTAGAACTTAATAAAAATATTTAAAAAAAAAAAAGAAAAACAAAAAGACAATCAAGATAAAAATATAGAAGAATTTATAGAACAATTAAAAAAGATAAAAATAACTCCTCAAAAAGAAAAAGAAAAAACTATTAAAACTAAACCAAAAGCGTGGACCTTTTTTCAACATTCACGAACAGACAAGCCAGACCAAGACCAAGATTTACCCAAGAAAGACTAACAACCAACATGTTATCCAGAATTATAAATAGACCAGGGTATAGATAAAAAAAATCAAAAAATGTAAAAAATAATTTATTTTATTGAGAGAAAATACACTTTGATCTATTTAACTTATCAACTACACTGGATTAAGGATAACGAAGGAGGGAGTACTGAATAGAATTTTACACCATAAATAAACATGCGCTTTAACTCTGTTTTATTTTTCATACCTGCTTATCTGTCTTTAATTACTTGTTTCTTGTTTAAATTTCATCAACTCTTTATCAGTTGTTTATTCTTGCTTACTATTTTTATTATCTTGTTTTGCTTATTATTATTATTATAGTTTGCTTATTATTGTTATTATTATCTATATATTCACTATTCTAGATATTTTTGTTATATGATTACTATTTTGTTTATTATAGATATATTATTGTTATTATTATCTATATATTTACTTATATATATTATTGTTACAATTATCTATATATTTACTTATCTGTCTAGACTATCAGGCCATCCAGAAGAGGGAGAGTTTCAAGTATCTGGGATCCATAATTCAGGGTAATGGTGAGATTGACGAGGATGTCACGCATCGTATTGGGGTAGGGTGGTTGAAGTGGAGGCTCGCTTCGGGACTTATTGGGACTACTAAACATGTGTACTACTTTTTTTAATTATTATTATTATTATTATTATTATTATTGGTCTGCTGTTGCTGCTTATAATAGTTCATCTTTAATTTAATATTTAAATAATTTATACTTAGATATATTATACAACATTTAAATTTTAAAAGAGATAAGTTTATAAAAGAGTAGAAGTCTATTTACAACTCTTCAACCATGAATTTTAGTTTCATTCTTAATTTAACATTTAAATAAGTTATATTTAGATATATTATATACTAACATTTAAATTTTAAAAGAGATAAGTTTATGAAAGAGTATAAATCTATTTAGAACTCTTCAACTATCTATTTTTTATTTTAAGCTAATAATAATAATAGTTATAATAAAGGATAATGTATTTTTAAATTCAAATATTTCAATCCTTTAGTTCAAAGATGTTATTACATACTAATAAATTTTGTCCTAAAAACTATCAAGTGGCTTCTCAATTGTTTGCCACTTGGCCAATTATAGTGATTTGTCATCTGCTTTATAATATACATACATACATATATATATATATATATATATAGAGAGAGAGAGAGAGAGAGAGATTGAGAGAGATTTAAATAAATTATACTTAGATATATTTTATAACATTTAAATTTTAAAAGAGATAAGTTTATAAAAGAGTAGAAGTCTATTTAGAACTTTTCAACCATGAATTTTAGTTTCATCCTTAATTTAATATTGAAATAAATTATAGTTAGATATATTATATAATAACATTTAAATTTTAAAAGAGATAAGTTTATGAAAGAGTAGAAGTCTATTTAGAACTCTTCAACCATAAATTTATATTTTTAAGCTAATAAAAATAGTAGTTATAATAAAGGATAATGTATTTTTAAATTCAAATATTTCAATCCTTTAGTTCAAAAATTTTATTACAAACAATTAAATTTTGTCCTAAAAACTGCCAAGTGGCTTCTCAATAGTTTGCCACTTGGTCAATCTAGATACAAATACATTAAATAATAAGGAATCGTTGGGTAGAATGTGCTAAAAGAATTACATTAAATTAAAAAAAGCCACAACTTTACTTTCTTTTACTACACAATATCTCAAGTCCCGAAACTGATTACAAATATCTCATATTTATAATTTCTCTCTCTATCATCCATATACATAACTTTACCTATCCCTTCTTATACATTTATTTCCTTAAAAGGTGCCTACAATTAAGTAATCTCAATTTTTCAAATTTTAAATTTATTGTTCTTCTCAAATCCCTATTTCTTATTCATAAAAACCCCCCCACAAAAAATAACCTTAAACCCTATATGAAACAACCGAAAAAAAAATTATTGAATGACATTAAGTGTGAAATGTTTGTTTGACCTGTAAATTTGGGAAGAAGCCTATGTAAGTACCATATCAATCGGTTTAGTCTTCCTCACCACGTAGACAACAACCATCCTCCACCTACCAAAATTCGACACATCATCAAAATTTTCACACGTAGAAAACTGATTTGCTCAACTACTCCTCCAACATGGCAGCAGGAAGCTAAAACGTCTCCTTGCCCAGACAACTACTCCAAAGAACCTGGTTCATATTGCTAATACTTCTCATGGCAATTTCATTCTTCGATCTCGCTCTCTTCCTTTTTCCCACACTTGAAAGGAATGTATATGTATGAAATTTGACATTGTGGAGAGTTTTTATGTCACACCATATACATAAGTATGAAATTTGTTGTTACTTCAACCCAACATTATTATATATATGAGTCCTTATAGTTTAAATTTGTTGTAGCTATATCTATATTTATAATCTATAATATATTAAAAGTGTGAACATCCTTAGAAAAGTGATTTGAACTTTTTACCCTTCATTAAAAGACTATTCTTTAAACAAAATTGTCTTTTCACTATTTTTTAATTTATTATTTAATTATTTTTATTATAGTAACTAGACTTCCTAAAATATATTGTTGGAAAATTAATTAATATTTTCCTTTCTACTTGACTTCCTAAAATATACGGGACTCCTAAAATATATGGTAGGAGAATTAATTAATATTTTTCTTTCTACTATTCAATTAAGGAAAATACTCCTAAAATAGGACTCTATTAAACTAGAGAACAAATTGATTTGCCTATTGGGAGAATATGATTGATGTTCATCTAACTTGCTTCGATTGCATGTCTAGATTGGTGGATGTTTGATTTTTTAACCCTCAACTTCTTTAATGTTTTTGTCAGCATAACAAAATTCAACATGTGTGTATATATATATCTTCTTTGTTTTCATTCAAAATCATTCTTTAGGGTCAAAATTTTTGTTTAGATAAGAATTAGTTGGAGCAAAATCGAAGTTTTGTGACTATTATATTCTTTTTATAGTTTGCAGGTTATAGAGGAATGTCAATTGACTTTAAAGAATTTCTTGTGTAAAAGTTAGGTTTAATTGTATTGTTTTGATATCTTTATTATCTTATTGTTTTTATTTAATTTACAGGTGCTAGATGAATATGGGTCGGCTTTGAAATTTTTTGTTAGGTAAAAGCTAGGTTTAAGTGTATTATCCTAATATCTATATTAATTTGTTATTTTGTGATAGTTTACAGTTCGTAGATGAATCTCGGTCGGGTTTGATAATTTTTTGTGTGTAAAATTAAAGTTTAATTGTATTGTTTTGATATCACTTTTATCGTATTATTTTGTTGCAGTTTACAGGCGACAAATAAATGTTGGTCGGCTTTGTGGAATTTTTTTATGTAAATATTAGGTTTAATTGTATTATTTGGATATCTCTGTTATCGTTTATAGGTGGTAGATGAGTGTCGGAAGACTTTGAGAAAATTTTGTATATAAAGATTAGATTCAATTGTATTATTTTGATGTCTCTATCATTGTATTATTTTGTTGAATTTACAGATGATAGATAAATGTCGATCAACTTTAATATTTCTGGTAAAGATTAGGTTTAATAAATAAATTCTCCATCTTTACATACTCAAAATATATTAAATTTAATTATTATATTCATATTTATTATTTAAAAAAACATCTTATTTGATGTAATGTTTGAACTCATTAAAGTGAGGTACACACGCAAGGCGCGTATACCTAAACTAGTATATATATATGATGAAATAAACACAAATTGATTGTTTATTTCAAAACATATACATTACAGAGTTATGTATATGTTATGCATTAATAGTGTTATACATAACACAGTTATGTATATCAACCTATACATATAATTCTTTTATGTATATGTGTTGAAACAGACACTGTTGGACTGTTGTATTTTCAGAACATATACATTACAGAATTACGTATATGCTATGCATTAATAATGTTATACCTAACACAATTATGTATATGACTTTGTTAGATAAGCTGAAGTGTGTTTATTTCAGCCTATAGACATATCATTGTTATGTATATGAAAGAATATTAAGCAATATTTTAAGTTTTGTTTAAGTTTTGTTGCCTATTAAACTAATACTAGTTTGCAATATATGTTATTATAGGGGATGTAGTTCGGATGCAATTGTCAAAATCAAACCGAGATTCCTCAATCTCTAATTCTAATTGTTGAAATTGATTTGATGTTTTAAATTTTTGAAATTGAAAATGTGTTACTGAATTTAAGGGATTCATTAATAACAATTCCATAAATATAACATTATTTGTGTTATTTATTTAAGACAGATATTTTATTTTCTTAATTATAGTTTAGTCAGTTAGTTTAGATACATAAGTAGTAATGTATATGATCCATAACTTATGAATAAAAATAGGGAGAGAAAAATTTTAATTGAAAAAGGGGGGGAAAGGTAATTATATTTCAAAAAGGTGGGATTTATGTTATTTACACAAAAAATTAATGCTTACATTAGCTTTGTGTATTACTAACATATTATTTGATACAATTTTTCATCCTATGCATTACTAATGCTTGCATTAGTTATATACTTTATTTGGCATTAAGAAGTGTGTTACTAATTCATAGATATCTATGGTATTAGTAATACAATGAATTCTAATGCATGCATTAATATAGTTAAAGTCATAATTGTCCCTCAAAATCTTTTCCACATCCTTTCCACCATATTAATTGAGAATATTTTTATACAAAAATATTTTTTCTAGAAATTATGCAATTTATGTTATTTTTAATACACTAAATCAAACATTTAATAAGAAAAAATTATACTTAATGCAGGTATTACTAATACAAAATATTTTATACTAGTCATATACACCCTACCAAACGACTCTAAGGCCCTGTTTGGCCATGAAAATCATAATTTTCAGAAGTTGGAGTTAAAGTTGAAGTTAGAGTTGGAGTTGTGTTTGACAATAAATATGAATTAAAGTTGTTTTTGAACTTTTATGAGAGAAGTATGAGTGAAAAAAGTGAAAACAAGTAAAACTTGTTTTCACTTTTCCAGATACAGTTCCGAAATTGTGTTTGAAATTCTCATAGACAAACACAACAGTTTTCATTTTTTCACTAAAGTGAAATAATTTTTCAAAAAAAAGTAAAAACATTACTCATGGCCAAACGACTACGGAATGATTAGATACATAGAACCTCAATGCAATTATAATAAGAATTTTTGAGAAATGGTCTCGAATTGTATAATTTGGATGGTGACTCTTTTTTCCAAATCAAATCAAGTCAAAATTTAATTGATACGGATTGAGAAGTGCAATTTGTAGGAGGAGAGCAGAACCCTGGACATTCTTTAGTAAACCAAGTTGGTATACTTCAGCAACTAAATTACAATAGCTTTATCCGAAAAGCTAAAAAATGTTACAATAAATTAAAGTTTATACTTCAAGATAGCTCATAGATGAGCACAATTTTTTATTTTTTTACTTTTAAATAAGAGATATAGAAAGGAGATTACAACGTGGGAAATCGAATCCTCATCAACTAATTGAGCTACTAAGATTTCCTAGACGAGCACAATTGATACTCTTAACGACTCTAAAAGTGGATAACTTAATTTATCTGTATTTTTAAAAAAACAATCAACGTGTCTTGGCGATATTATATCATGGTGGCAGCTTAGTAAGACATGAGATAGTTGAATAGAGTGGGGTTGGGGTGGACAACAAATGGGATATTTAGTCACGAAATATTTAGCGATTTAAAATTCGTCATTACTTAGGCATTTTCTATAACAAAATTAATATTCCGTACTCAAATGTACATGAGTCACATACTTTTAAGAATTTAATGACGTAAATTAAATTTCGTAGAAAATATTTACTCTATAAAATTCCTCCACAAAAAAAGTAAGTTGGCGTCACATATTAGCGAATTTTAGCCCCGAATTTAAAGATATTAATGACGATCAATTTTGTCAGTAATATTTAGATAATTCTCCTTTGTACTCTTTCATAAATATGATGTACAATAACTCCAGGACACTAATAAAAATGAGCACTCAGCTTTGTCTAAAGCAATCAACTTTGATATCTAGCCAGATAGTCTAAAAAAAATCCTAAAACTAAGTGTCATAGCCTTTAAAAAAGTCAAAAAGGCTAGAAGGCTAAAAAGTTAATGCTATAGCCTTTTTAAAAAGTCAAAAAGGCTAGAAGGCTAAAAAGAAAAGGCTAAAGTCTAATAATTCTGTACAACAATTTTACGTAAATTTAGTATCTTGTCTTCTATTATTCCGTTGATATCTTCTCATTGTCGTATCTGCTGTTTTTCCATATCTCCATTATTGTTTCTTATCTTACAATGAATCTATTTCATAAGACAGTTATCCGCCTAGGTTCGCACCCCCCTCAAAATGGTATCAGAGCTATGTTATTTATAAAATACAACAGTGGTATATATGTTAGATATGTTATGTTATTTATGTATGTTTGAATTTATTGAATATGTTATATATGTTTATTGAATTAATTATAAGAAGACCATTTAAAAACAGAGAAGCTTTTAGAAAAATTAAAGAATCTTTAATTAGTAATTATTCAGAATATATAAGTCTAAATAAAACAAAAGAAAACCCACAAAGATTAGCCTACCTAATTACCTTAATATCTAGTATTGAAGCAAAATTAATAATCCATTTAAAATCTAGAAGAATGAGACACATACCACCTAATTATGATAAAATTAGATTTAGATATCCACCAAGATATTATAAATATGGTTTAAATGAATAAAGTGCAAAAATACAAAGAATTAAAACAAATTATTTCTGAAAAACGTAAAGAATTAAAAATAAGAATAGAAATACTACATTATAATATATTTGCCGGAGTTAGTAAAAATTCAATAAATACACAAAAAGATGAAATATCAAAATTAGAATCACAAATAGACAGTTTAGAATATATATATCAACATGAACTATTCACAATAAAATGAACAAAGAAGAATTTATAATAGATGAAAAAATATATGAAAATTACGAAGGATCAAAAATAAAAATAGTATTTTCTAATCTAGGAAGAAGATATAAGAAAATAGGTGAACATTTATATCTAAAGTTAGAAAAAGAAGAATTAAAATTAGAAGATAAATTGACAGCAATGGTAAGAATAGAAAAAGAAAATGAAGAAATAGATAGGAAAAAAGAAATAGAAACAATAAAACAACAAACTACAGAAGAAATACGAAAAATAGAAGAAACTAAAAATAGTAGGATTGCTGAATTAGAAAAAGAACTACAAATGTTAAAAGATTTGTATGAACATAGACAAAAGGAAAAAGAAGAAAAAGATAAAGAACAAAAATTATTACACGAAATAAATCAATTTAAGGAAAAATTAGAAATAAAAAACAAGGAATTAGAAATAAATAATATAGATGTTGAAGAGACAAATAATTATGATTCAGAAGATAGTGAAACATATACAGAAATATTAACAAATACAAAAAATTTAGAAATCAACGAAAAACAAGAAATAATTAATAAAGAAAACTCAGAAAATACCAACACAGAAATAAATACTCTTGATAAAAAAGAAGATGAAAATATAATACCTAAAATAGCAGAAATAAGAAAACCTATATATTATAAGAATAAGTTTAAAAAATATAATGAATATGACAAATAGACACCAAAACAAATAGTTAATAAAAATTATAACTTTTTAGACCTAGACTGTGTAATAGATACAGAAAAAACAATACAATTATGGATAGGATATATGACAAAACAATTATTAGATAATAATATAAACATAACAGATGCACCAGAATATATAGAAAAACACTAATAGGATCAGTGAAATTATGGTTTTCAAATTTAACTGAAAATAGCAAGAAGGTATTAAGAAATAATAAACCTATAGAAGGAACATCATCAACAACAACTAAACTAACACCTATAGAATTATTAAAAAAATATGAAACAGCTATAAAAGATGAATTTGGTAGTATAACAACAATAGAAGAAAAACAAGATGAAGAAAAAGATACAAATGAGAATTTAATGTTAAAATTAGCAATATGTAATATGCGTTATATAGATGAATATACTTGCGCATTTAAAGAATATTATTATAAAGGAACATATAATATAGAAGAAAGTAAAGAAATAAGAAAATTATATTTTAATAAATTACCCGAACCATTTAGTTCAAAGATAATAAAGAGTTGGGAAGAAGCAAAAATAGTAGATACTTTGGGAGCAAGAATAAAATTTTTACAACAATGGTATAGAAATTTATGTGAAAAATATAGAGAAGAATTAAAAATGAAAAAAACATTGATAAGAAATTTAGCATGTTGCAAAAATAAAATAGCACCCCAATTTGGATGTGAAGAAAGATATTATAAGAAAAGAAAAAGACATAAGAAATATAAGAAATATAAAAAATCAAAATATAAATACAAGAAACAGAGAAAAAGATATTATGTAAAAAATTATAAATACAAAAGACCATATAGAAAGAACAAATCTATAAAAGAATGTACTTGTTATAATTGTGGAAAGTTAGGCCATTTAGCTAGAGATTGTAAATTACCTAAAAATTCAAAAAACAAACAAATATCAGAAATAAAAATAGATAATACAGAATATATGCAGATAGATTATATAGATTATGAATTAGAAAGTGAGGATAGTATATATGAAATTTCAGAAAATGAAACAGATAATGAAGTAGATAGTGAAATAGATGAATCAAATGACTGAAGAAGATATAAAAATAATAACAAAGGAAGAATATTTAAATGATGAAGGAACAAACAAAAAATAATATTTGACAGTAACATATTTGATGAAATAAAAGGAAAAGAATTAGATTTAAGTGTAGAAAAAATATTTAAAATACCAACAATAAAAAATATTTTTACTAGAAAAAAGGACGAATATTATGTAGAATGCCAAAAGGAACATGTAATAGACTGTAGATATGCAAAAGGCAAAGCTAGTATACCACTAGTAACAAAAAAAAATAATTAATAAAGAGATAAATGATATAAAAAGTAAAGGAGATCCAATAAAATATGTACACCTTGGAGGTACAGAGATATTAATAAAAACATGTTTTAGAGAAGGAATATATACACCAATAGAATTATATTTAGCAGATGATAGAATTATAAAACCTATAGAAAAAAGCATAATAACTGCCGTAAAAGGAAATCTAATATACCAAAAATTTAAATTTATAATAAGTGCAAATTATTCCGTAGCGGTAACAGATAAAAATATAGATAAATCACTCGTATTATATTGGAAAATATCAGGAATAGAATTAACCCCAGGAAGTAAAATATTTACAACAAGATGCAAAAATTTATATGTATTAACAATAAAACATAAAATTACAGGAAAAAATAAGATTAACAAAATACAAATAGAAAGTTCATTCGAACAAATTGTAAAAACAATAGATTATAATGATTATAGCTATAGAGACATAGATATAGAAAAAATTTTAGAAATAGTAAATGATAGAATAAGTACAACGAAAATAATAGCTGATGAAAAACCAGAATCATCAAGTTCATCAAAAAGAACAAGTTATGAAACAAATTCAACTAGTAATTTAAACCAATATTACATAACAGGAAAAATAAATGAAAAAGAATATTTAATACTCTTAAATACCGGACAAGAAGAAAGTTATATAGCAAAATATCTAGTAAAAAATGAAGAAATAAAAACTGATAATGATATGTGCCCAGATCTACCAAGAAGTTTAATAAATAATAAAAATATAGCAGAAAAAGAAATAATAATAGGAGTTAGAAAAGTAAAAATAGAATTTGAAGTAAAGGAAGAAATGCAAAAAACAGATATAATATTAGGAATAAAATGGCCAGAACAAGTAAAACCATATAATATAGAACATACACAATTAACCTTAAGATATAACAAAGAGAAATTATTCTTTAGAAGAGTCTTAACATAAAATGAAAATATATGTATTAATGAAGATAGTAGTAGAAGGATATTACAGTAGATACTATACGCCTATGATAGATACAGGAGCAGAAGCTAATTTATGTAGATATAATTGCTTACCAGAAAGTAAATGAGATAAATTAAAAACGCCAATAGTAGTTAAAGGATTTAATAATGAAGGAAGCTTAATTACTTATAAAGCTAGAAATGTAAAAATACAAGTATGGGATAAGATATTAACAATAGAAGAAATTTATAATTATGAACTAACATCAAAAGATATACTTTTAGGAATGCCATTTTTAGATAAATTATACCCACATATAATAACTAGAACAGACTGGTGGTTTACAACACCATGTAAACAGAAAGTGAGAGCAAAAGGAATTAATAATAAAATAAGAAAGAAAACTGATTGGATAAAAGGAAGTGAAAAAATTACACAAAAGTTAGAAAATATAAAAAATGCTGAAGATACAATAGAATTAGTAGTATTTTCGATAAATAAAGCAGAAATAACTATATTTTCAATAAATAAGATAGAAATAATTAAGAAAAAATTAGAACAATTATATAGTGAAGATCCATTAAAAGGATGGGAAAAACATAAAACTACTATAAAAATTAAATTAATAGATAAAAATAGCATAATAACCCAAAAACCACTAACATATAATTTTGACAATTTAAAAGAATTTAAAATGCATATAGATGAATTATTAGAAAAACAATATATACAAAAAAGTAATAGTAAACATAATAGTCCAGCATTTACAGTAAATAAACATAGTGAACAAAAAAGAGGAAAAAGTAGAATGGTTATTGATTATAGAAATTTAAATGCAAAAACTATGACATATAATTATCCAATACCAAATAAGATATTAAAAATAAGACAAATATAGGGATATAATTTTTTTAGCAAATTCGATTGTAAATCAGAATTTTACCATTTAAAGTTAGAAAAAGAATCTAAAGAATTAACCGCATTTACGGTACCACAAGGATTTTATGAATGGAACGTATTACCATTTGGATATAAAAATGCACCAGATAGATATCAACATTTTATGGATAGTTATTTTAAACAATTATCTAATTGTATAGGATAGAAGTAGTGTTTCTCCCATGTTGGTGGGAAAAAAAAACATCCTTGTACTTAAATAAAGAAGCACATCTCCTTCTGTTAAGGGAGGCAAGAAGAATACAAGCCTCATGCAATCATTATTGTTGTCACTCGCTTAGCTTCGAAATTAAAAATAGAGAGTACATTTTTTGAATAAAATTCATTTGAAAATTAAGTGTTGATGATTTTTTAATCCAAAAAATTGATCTGAAAATTTTCCTCCATTTGCAGACGCACACGAGCATGTGCATATGCATATCAAAATACACATCGAAGGAATACAATCCTTCAGTTCACTGTTTAAAGATGAAAAAGCTGACATACGTGCACATTTATCAATCTACAGACGCATATGGCTCCGCAGATGCCAACGCATATCAATGTCAATTTTGTATTTTGATGATGAAAACAATATGCAGTCACATCTCACCATGTGCGGACGCACATGGGTCCACATATGGATCTGTGGTTTTGAAGAAGTGCAACTCTTAACGAATCATTATTTTTTCTGAAGCAACATCTTTTTTGACAATAAAAATCTATTTTTTCCTCAGATATTGGCATGAAATTTTCAAGTGAAAAACTCTTCTTTCTTGCAAAACTAGTGTGATTTGCTTCCATTGCGTGATTTCGAATTTTAGGGTACCGTTAATCAACTGAAGTGAATTATTTTATGCTAGGAAGATATATTCCATAAATATGGGTACTTGGGAAAAATAATTTCCTTAAGGACATATTGCGAATTCAGTTGGCTTGATTCGTAATTCTATCTTCATCTCTTTCGTGTTTGTTTTTACTATTTTCTAGAAAATAGTTTGAACTTCTTTGTTGTTTCTGAGTTGTTCTTAAACTTGTTGAAGTTCATATTTTAAATACAGATTTTATACTTGAAATGAAAATCTTAAGAAAATTATTTTATCTGTATTTTGATTTCTGGAGATTAAAATCTTTTGGTTTTCTACTCTATTTGAATTTGATACTCATTTGAAGATATAAAAACTTTGTTAGAATTGAAAGGTCATTTGGTTTACAATTTGAAGAATAAAAAAACTTCATCGTTAAGGAGAAATAAGTTGTATAAAGATTAAGTCATTATTTTTAGTATTTTAAGTACTAAGTTGTTTGTTTAATTATGATGGCAAAATAACTAATGAAAAATGAAGTCAATGATGGAATGATGAATGTTGCAGCAACAACTACTGTATCTTTAAGTCGATTAAATTTTTCAGTCATGGGATAAACTGAAAAATTAGAAAAATTTTTGGTGTAGATTTCAAGAGGTGGCAGCAAAAGATATTATTCTACTTGACTTCTCTAAGTCTATAAAATTCCATCAATGAAAATATTTTCATCTTGTCGGAATCAACTCCAGATAAAGAACGTCTCTTAGTGACTGAAACTTGAAAGTACTCAGATTATTTATATAAAAACTATATTTTGAGCGACCTACAAAATAATTTGTATAATGTGTCTAACAACATGAAGAAATCAAAAGAATTATGGGATGCTTTGAAAACAACGTACAAGATAGAGGATGCCTGAATGAAGAAATTCGTTGTTGCAAAGATTTTCAACTTCAAAATGATAGACAATAAAGCTTTTTTTTTACCTAAGTTCAGGAGTTGCAAGTTATAATCCACGATCTCCTTGCTAAAAGTTTAGTTGTGAATGATGCATTTCAAGTGATTGTCATAATTGAGAAGCTATCATCTTTGTAGAAGGACTTCAGAAATTACTTGAACCAAAAATTCAAGGAGATGACAGTCGAAGATCTCATTGTAATATTGAGAATTCAACAATATCTACAACATAAGCTATTGAAGATTATCCCACAAAGTCAAAAAAAGTAAGAAAACATCTTGATAGCAAAATAATTCATCTAAGAAGAAATTCAAAGAAAATTGCTTCAATTGTTGCAGAGTTTGTCACAAGGCTCCTGATTATCGGGCTCCAAATACGATAAAAAAAGAATCAAGCAAACATGATTGAATTTAAAAAATAAATGGACAATCTTTATGCCATACTTTTAGAATGCAATATGATTAGTAAATCAAGAGAATGATAGATGAATTTTTTTGCCTCCTTCCACGGTTATGCCAACAAAGAACTTTTTGCGTTATATACTCTGATTCAACCTGATGAGAATATATTCAGGGCTAACTTTGCAACTATAAAAGTTAAAGGAACAAACAAGATTTGTTTGAAAATTACATCTAACAAAGTGGTGTACTAAATAATGTCCCTTATATTCTAGACTTGCGAAAGAATTTAGTCTTAACATTACTTCTGACTAAGAATAGATTCAAATGTGTCTCTATATATAGGTAAAAGTTACCTCACCGAGCACCTTTTTAAGATCAATGTATAACTATTGATATGAATAAAATTTTAAATTTTTCTTACTTACTTGAGCCAAATAAATTTTGGCATGAATGTTTAGGGCATATCAATTACAAGACCTTACAATAATTGATAAGTCTAGAAATTTTGCCTAATTTTGAGTGTAATAAATTAAAATATTAAGCATGTGTTAGAATATAATATGCTAAGAAACGCTATAAATCTATTGAAAGGAATTTCAATCCCTTAAAATTTACTAACATAGATATTTGTGATATGAAATCAACACAAACTCATGGTGAAAAAAGTATTCATAACTTTTATTGATGATTACACTAGATATTGTTGTGTTTATTTATTGAATAGTAAGATGAAACAATAGAAGCATTTAGCTAATATAAAACTAAAGTTGAAAATCAGTTAGATAAAAAGATTAAAATGATAAGAAGTGGTAGGGTGAAGAGTATGAATCTCCTTTTCTTGAGATATGTTTTAAAAATGCAATTGTCCATCAAACTACTGCCCCTTCTAGCCTCAATCACATAAAATTATGAAAAGAAGGCCAAACACGTCACCAGTTACCTAAATTTGGCACGAAATTTCACTCTGACACCTAAAGTCAACTTTGTTGATAAGTACTCAACTAGCATTCATGTGTGATATTTTGACACTTTTATACAAATTAGCAAAAATATATATTGTTATGTATTACACGCGCTATCGCGTGTAAAGTAACCAATTATAATAGGACATCTATCATTTTTATCAAAATAATTTTTATATAATTAATATAAATTAAAAAAATATTAATAACCCCAACCCCATCTCATATCATCTTTCCTAACCATCCCACTCCCAAATCATATGTTGCCACCCCCACCCCCTCCTCCCCACCCATCCCCCTTTGAATTGTCTTATCCAACCCACCAAATCCCCACCTTCAAATTGCGTTCTACAATAGACCCCCATAAATATTTTCTTCTCCAACCCAGCAATACCCCCCCCCCCCCAAATCGCCTGCTGCAACAACCCTCTCCTCCTTCCAAAGTATCATCTTCTTCAACATCCCTTTCCCTAAATATATTCTACAAGTTTCGATTAAAAGAAAGAGAAATTTACAAATATTTTAAATTCCAAAATTTGAAATCAAAGGAATCTGGGAACAAAAGATAAGATGATGCAATAATTATAAATTATTAATTTGTCAATTTTTGATAAATTATTAATCTGGGAATAAGAATTTGACAAATTTCTGCAAATTTTTGACCTTTTTTCTATTAAATTATTAATCTATCCATTTTTAATGCTTCAAAAAATGACTAAAAAAGTGGTGCTTCTTATTTGATCTTCACGAACTCGTAAATATGTTTCCTCAAGTGAATTTTGAATCTTATCATATAATCTTCTAATTTATGCAGAGATGCATATTCAATTTTTAAATCTCTTTCAATAATATTTACTATTAAATAATCTTAAGATTGAGAAAAATGATGGATAAAAATGAGAAAAAAGGTATAAATTAATAAGGGTGAGTTAATATACTGTTTGTGTGCAAACTTGGACATCGCATCAGCCAGGAAGACCTTCTACGTGCCTTCAGGTAAGTGTAATGAACACTTACAAAACGTGCCAAAATGAGACACTGGGGTGCTAGATGAGGTGCTTAAAATGAACAACGTCAACTTTAGGTGTCAATGTAAACGACCGTGTCAAACTGAGGGACCTATCGATGTGTTTGACCAAAGAAAAAATTAAATGATAAATTTAATGATGAATGTTTTACTTATAAGTTTAGCTTTACCGCAAAACTTTCTAGGGGAAGCTATGCTCAACTGAATACTCAATAGAGTGTCCCATAGTAAGATACAATCTATTCTATATGAGAAATAAAAATTCCAACTTAAAATATTTCAAAGTGTGGGGATGCCTAGCCAAAGTCCAAGTTTAAATAACAACAACACACCCAGTATATTCCCACCAAGTGAGGTCTGAGAAGGGTAGGTGCATACAGTTCATACCATTACCTCAGAGGTGAGATAGAGATACTATTTTTCATAGACCCTCGACTCAAGATAAAATAATCTAGATAAGGAATAGTAAAAGGATAAGAAATAGTAAAAATTACCACACCCAATAATTCTATAGAAAAGATTCACCAAGTAATACAACAATACAACAGTATGAAATAATACCAACCTACTACCCTAGTTCGCCACCTCCACAACTTTCTATCTAGGGTCATGTTCTCAAAAATTTAAATTTCTATACTCAAAATGGTTAAAATTAGACAAAAAATGATGGACTGTATTTTCATTGGATATGCTACAGATAGTAAAGCATGTAGATATTTGGTCCATAAATATGAACATGTGGATATTCATGACAACATGATAATTGAATCAGATAATAATGAATTCTTTGAGAACATTTATCCAAATAAAACTAGATATGAATTATTCAATGAATAGTATAAACAATCTCGAAAAGAACTAAAGAAGAATGTACATAATGAAGAGAATCCAAAGCATAGTAAACGTCAAAGAACATCTACTTTCTTCTAATATGACTTTGTAACATTTCTTTTGAAAATGAGCCTCAAACATTCAAAAAAGTCATGTCTTCTTCGGACTCATACTTTTGAAAAGAGGTTGTCAATAGTAAAATTGATTCAATCTTGAACAACCATACTTAGGAGTTGGTTGATCTTCTTCTAGAAAATAAGTCTTTAGGTTCAAAATAGATCTTCAAAAAGAAAATAAAACTTATGAAATTATTGAAAAATACAATACAAGACTTATCATTAAAGGATTTAGACAAAAAGAAAGCTTTAATTCTTTCGACACATACTCGCCAGTAAAAAAAAATTACATCCATTCAAATGTTTGTAGTATTAGCTGTGGTATATGATCTTCATATCCATCAAATGAATGTTAAAATAACTTTTTTAACTGAATAATATGAGGAAGAAATTTACATAAAATAATCTAAGAATTTTGTGGTTACTGATAAAAAAAAGAAAAGAGTGCAAACTTGTTAAGTCACTTTATGGACTGAGGCTGCATTTGTTTTTTTAACATTCAGAGGTCTGAATCTGAATGCACATCTTAATGATTAAGACGTTGTATCTAGATCTGAAAACTGAATGACTAAGACTCTTTGTTTTTCAATATCTGAATGTACAAAAAACTTTTATTTGTATATAAAATAAAATAATAATATAATTCAAATAAAAAATTAATTATATATTAGAAAAGTATGTAATTTAATACAACAAAATTATAATTTGATTGAGAAAAAACATTTATGTTTGTTAGTGATAGTGGAGATGATTTATAATGGTAGTTGTAGTGACAATGATTGATGTTAGTGATTACTAATGTTGGTGGTGATAGTTATGATACTTGGTATTATAGTGATTGTTATGATGGTGATGATTGATGGTGGTGATGGTGGTTGTGATATGACGTTGCTTGATGTTAGTAGTTTGAGGTATTAATTGTGTTGGCTGAAACATGAATATATGTTGGTACTAGTTGGAGATGTTGTTTGTTGTGATGGTGGAGATGGTTATTAGTAGAGATAAATTATAGCGATGGTAGTGGTTGAAGTGATGGTAGATGCGGCATTACTAGAGACAATGGTGGTGGCAGTCAAAGAATATGTGGAGGTTGTGATATATTAGTGGTAGTTAGTAGTGGTGCTAGTTGTGATAGATAAGTTGGTCGGTAGTAGGAATTGGCTGATGATTGTGGTGATATTGATGGTGGTGAATAAATTAGAATAATAAATATAGTAGGTGTAGTAGTAGTTGACAATAGTGGTTGGTAGCGATATTTATTATTGATGGTGGTTGTGATGGCAGAGGTGATTATTGGTGGTGGGTGGTGGTTGATAATGGTAGCGACGGCAGAGATGGTTAGTGATAGTGACTACTAATTATAAATAGAGTGGTGAATATTATCCAACACCAGAATATCTCTTCAGACCTATTAAGACTTGGTTCTAGATCTGAATGACTAAGACCTATTAAGAGCTAAAATCTTAATAAAAAACAAATGCACTTAATGGTCTGAAGTCTGAACCATTCAGATTCAGACCTTCATTAAGTGCAAACAAATGAGGCCTAAATCAAATATCTACACAATGGCATGTAAAATTTGACCAAACTATGTTGGAAAATGGATTTAAGACTAATGAGTTTGACAAATGCGTTTACATTAGAGACACTCCAAACCATAAATCCATTATTTGCTTGTATATTGATGAGATGTTCATCATCAGTAGAGACATTTACGACATAAATGTTATAAAGTTAATGCTATATGAAAAATCCTGGAGTTGCTGATGTGATCTTAGGAATAAGAATTTATAAAACTCTACAAGGTTTAGCCTTGTCACAGTCTCATTACATTATTAATATTATTGACAAGTTCAAATATTTGGATTTCAATATTGCCAAGACACCAATAAATGTGAGATTTTCACTTCAAAAAATAAATATGAAAGTGACTCAAAATTGAACTATGCAAGAGTATTGAAAAGTTTCATATATATCATAAATTGTATGCGGCCAAATATAGCACGTGCAATTAGTAAATTAAGTCTGTTCACAAGTAATATCAATCAAACTCATTGGATGACAATCTAAAGAGATTTGGGGTATGCAAAGCATACTCAAAACTATGATTTATATTGTAACAATTATCTAGCCATAATAGAAGGATATAGTGATGTAAATTGTAACACCCCGACGTCTTCTTAGCTAAATTTTGTCCATGGAAAGTCTTAGCATTTTATTTTAGAATGACCTAAATTAATTTGAATGTAGAATTTCCTAGATTTCAACCTTTCATTATGTAGATGACTGAATTAGCTTTCCAACGATATAAGATTTGTCCAAAACGGACCCTCGGTGAAGAAGTTATGAATAATTTAAAATTCCATCATAAACATCATCATTTTGGTGTCTAGCGCATCGTGGAGAGAGTTAAATTGGCAATCGTCAAATTCCAGTGGGTCTCTGCGATGGTGGTGCATCGCGGAGGTACTCAATTTCCTACTCGTCGAATTTCAGTGAACCACCGCGATTGTGGCGCGTCGTGGTGGCACCCGAAATCCGGTTTTTAAGTTTAAATTTCCAGTTTCGTTTAGGAATCATTAAGGGTAATTTTGAATTTTTCCTATCCTTTAAAACTGTCCCAACAAAGGATTTAGGGTATATTTGAGCAACCTAACCCTACGTTTATCAAAATCATCAAGAATCCTCTCTAGAGCTTCAAACAAGAACTTCAAGAAACTCAAGATTCAATCATGGATTTTCAAAATTGATTGAAGATTCGAAATCCCCGGATCATAGGCTTCAATAAACACCCATTGTTTTCCTATTTTGAGGTACGCGGGGTTTTCTTAAAAATCTCATGGACATAGAAATCATGATTTTAAGAAAGGGGTTTTCAGATTTATGAATACATTCATATTTTAGAAATCTTAACGGTATTGTTTGGTCTTTTGACCTTCCCCAAATTGATTTAAAATTATATATACGTATGCATATATTTTATGATTTATGAAAGCATTGAGATCATGACGCACATGAATCCCTCTCTTGATATGATTTTTCCAATTTTCTTATGATATGGAGTGTTTTGAATGTATCTTGAAAAGCTGATATGAAATATCTTGATTAATTCTACAAATTGATTTATGGTTTTGAATTCAAAAGAGAGGGTTGTGCATATTGATAAATGTTGAAAATATTCATATAATGAAAGAGTGCATGATTTTTCCAAAAGCACATGACCACCATATGTTTGAACAATCTCAGCATAGTTTTGACTTGTCTTCTCGAAACATGAAATCTTTTATATTGTTTGCATGTTTGGGTGGTCAGAACTGTATTTTAATGAAAGAATTATGCATGATGCATTATGGCTTAGAAATAGGACTTGCAAGTATTGGTGTGCTGACACCAATTCAGATTATGCCATGATAATTCAGAACAGATTTAATGCATGTTTAAAATCAGACTTTTCAGATGTTGAAACTAGAAACATGCATGATTTAGAACAGGATAAAATTGGACATAAAGAGAGTTTAGGTGGTTCCCCGAAGAAGGCGTGAGTATCAAACAACTCATCTCCCAAAACTGTGATTTGTCGATTCAGATTTATTTATTAAGCTGGCCTAGAGCCCTGTGGCGTATCAGATTCAGGAACTCCAGCCCTTGCGGTACACTTGGGTTGGGGGCTTCCCCGCTGAGTCAATGGCGGATTCCATACCGCCCGTGGAATATCAAAATTGTCGGGGAGTGCCACCTAACTCAGAAGTAATATATAGATCAGAACTTGCATTGACAGACAGGTTATATGTTTTTCATAAATGCTCCTATGTGTTTCGAAAGCCACTTGATGTATAATGTTTTGAAAAAGTTGTTTCCCAAACTATTTTATTTACATATAAGCTTTATTTTGGTTTTCTTTGCGTACCAGTACATCTGTATTTCCCCCCCCTCATTTCTCTAAGTTTTGAGGCTCAGCCTAGGGGTCCAGAAACGCAGTAGATTCGTCAGACAGAGTTGTAGTGATTAGTTGGTGAGCCTTCTCTATTCCAGAAGACCCGTCTTTCAGATTATGTCCCTTATTATCATTTTGGTTTACTGAGGGCCTTGTCCCAGTTTTCAGATAGTTGTCAGATTTTCCTGTAGTAGAGATTTCGAAGACTGAATCAGATGTTATTAGATGTAGTTGATTTTTAATTTTCATACTTATGTTGAATTCAGAATTGACAATATTTTCGTAGCAGATTATGTTTTCGCATCTTCTTTATTTATATGAATATGTGCATGCTTACCAGATAGAGAAGGACGTTCTGGGCCCTCAGGGTTTGGAATGTCCGTCACGGCCAAGTCCTAATTCGGGTCGTGACAAACTTGGTATCAAAGCATGGTTCATGGTCCCAGGGTGTCTGTGAAATCGCATCGGGTAGAGTCTTATTTATGAGTATGTAGCGCACCACACTTATAAGCAGAAGGCTACTAGGAGTTTTGGAATATTTCTCTTCTTTGTGATTTAGTTTGTGCTTCAGAGTCTAATCTGTCCCCTAATTTATGATCTTTTGCTTTTCAGAAAAACCAGTTATGCCTCCCCGTCGCACCAACGTTAATGCTCAAGAGGAAGAAGTCCATCCCACTCATGGTATTAGGACACATAACAAAGCTCACACTCTAGAACCTGTCCCTACTCTGGGAGTCCCTCTAGTCCCAACCATTCCACCTAGGGATCCTCAAACTAATGTTAACCATCCCCCAACTACTTGGAGGGATATTTCAAATGCAGAATTCAGATAATCTATTCATATACTGACATAGTTGGTGGCTAATCAGGCCCAACAATCAGAAGATGTTGGGTCTGCACCTATTATATTTGAAGCTACTAGGGTGGGTCAGTTCATGAGAATGAACCCACCTAAGTTTACTGACACTAAGGTAGAAGAGGATCCACAAGAGTTCATATACAAAATGGAGAAGATTTTCAGAGTGATTCATGTGGATCAGGTGGAAGGTGTTGAGCTAGCGGCATACTAGCTAAAGGATGTAGCGAACCAATGGTATAATGAGTGGGAAGAGACGAAGGGTGACTGTGTTGAGCCCACAGTGTGGGATGAATTTATGGAAGCTTTTCTTGATCGGTTCTTTCCTCTAGAGTTGAGGGAAGCCAAAGTAGAGGAGTTCATAAACCTTAAGCAGGGTAAGATGAGAGTTAGGGAGTATACTTTAAAGTTTAATCAGCTGGCCCATTATGCTCCTAAGATGACGAGCAGTATGAGGGCCCGAATAAGGAAGTTTGCTTCCAGCCTTTGAGATGATCTAGTGCTTGAATGTCAAGAGGTGATACTAAACAAGGAATTGGACTTTGCTAGGCTGACAATCCACATGCAGCAGTTTGAGGAGAAGAAGAAGAATATAGCCGAGTCCAGAGAGAAGGACAGGCAGATGAAGAGAGCCAGATCAGTAGATTAGAACCCCAGTCAGCAGTAGGGTGGTAATTGGGGTAACAAATGGCAAAAGAAGAAGTTTTGGGGAAAGACGCAGTCTGCAGCTAGTGCCCTAGAGCCCAGACCTCCAATTGATAGACGATCTCAGAGTTTTCAGGACAGCCAGGGACCCAGAGCTCAGGATACTCAGTCGCAAGATAGTGTGGCTCAGTAGTACCATTCTTATCTGTGATGTGAGACTTATGGTAGGTATCATCCGGGAAGGTATCAGTTGGGATCGTCAGTGTGTTATTTATGTAGTCAAACGGGCCACTTCTAGAGACAATGTCCCTCTGCTAGGAGGAATGTTGGTGGAGCTAAGTCTCAGGAAAACTTTTATGCACCACCACCATCTCAAAAGGGCACCAATTCAGCAGCTAGGAGTAGTCGCAACCAGCTGTATGCTCTGACTAATCGCCAGGAGGCGAAAGCCTCGCCAAACGTAGTCACTGGTATGTTACAAATCTTTTCCCGCGAGGTATATGTATTGCTTGATCCCGGGTCTACCTTATCTTATGTGACCCCATATGTGGCTGTTGGTTTTGGGTTTGAACCTGATGTGATTGCTGAACCTTTCTCTGTTTCCACTCTGGTGGGAGATTCGATTGTGGCTAGAAGGGTGTACAAAAATTGTGTTGTGTCTATTCTTAGTAGGGATACTATAGCAGACCTCATAGAACTTGATATGGTTGCTTTTGATGCTATCCTAGGGATGGATTGGCTCCATCGATGTTATGCCACACTAGACTGTAAGACCCAAAAGGTTACCTTTTCTTTTCTGAACGATCCAGATATAGAGTGGGAGGGGCATTCCTTAGCACCTAGAGGGCACTTCATATCTTATATCAGAGCCATAAACTTATTTCCAAGGGTTGGTTGTACCATCTTATTCAGATTAAGGATTCTAACGCCAAAAGTCTCCCCCTTCAGTCTGTCCCAGTAGTAAATGAATTCCCAGAAGTTTTTTTGGATGATCTCCCAGGAATTCCACCTGATAGGGAGATAGATTTTAGCATTGATGTGTTGCCAGATACCCTTCCTATTTTTATACTGCCATATAAAATGGCTCCTGTAGAGTTAAAAGAGTTGAAAGAACAGCTAATAGATCTCCTAGATAAGGGTTTTACCAGACCTAGTGTTTCTCCTTGGGGCGCACTTGTACTCTTTGTGCGAAAAAAAGATGGTTCCCTGCGTATGTGCATAGATTACCATAGTTGAATAAGGTCACTATGAAAAATAAATATCCTCTTCTTAGAATGGATGACCTTTTTGATCAGCTTCAAGGTGCTAAGTGTTTTTCAAAAATAGACCTTCGTTCGGGATATCATTAGTTGAAAGTTAGGGAGTCAGACATTCTTAAAATAGCCTTCCGAACCAGATATGGTCATTATAAATTCTTAGTCATGTCCTTCAGGTTGACCAACGCGCCTGCAACTTTCATGGACCTAATATATAGGGTCTTCCGTTAGTTCCTAGACCTGTTTGTCATAGTTTTTATTGATGACATCTTGGTTTACTCTAAAAGTGAGAAGGACCATACCAATCACCTCCGTACTGTTCTTCAGACCCTCAAAGATCATAAGTTGTATGCAAAATTTTCCAAGTGTGAATTCTGGTTGAATGTTATTGCTTTCTTGGGGAACATTGTGTCTAGTGAAGGGATTAATGTTGATCCCCAAAAGATTGAGGCAGTAAAGAAATGGCCTAGACCCAGGACTCCAACTAACATTCGGAGTTTCTTGGGTTTAGTAGGGTATTACCGGAGGTTTGTAGAGAGTTTCTCTTCTATAGATACTCCACTTACTAAGTTAACTCAGAAAAAGATGAAGTTTTTATGGTCCGACTCTTGTGTGAATAGTTTTGAGAAGTCGAAAGACAAGTTGACTACGGCTCCTGTTTTGACTCTTTCCGAAGGTACAGAGGGTTTTGTTGTGTACTATGATACATCCCGTGTGGGACTTGGGTGTGTACTTATGCAGAACGGAAAGGTGGTGGCTTATGCATCTAGGAAGTTAAAGATGCATGAGCAGAATTACCCCACTCATGATTTGGAATTAGCAGCTGTGGTGTTTGAGCTTAGAATTTGGAGGCATTATCTTTATGGGGTGCATGCTGATATTTTCACTGACCATAAGAGTTTCCAGTATGTTTTCTCGTAGAAAGAACTAAATCTTAGGCAAAGGCGTTGAATGGAGCTTTTGAAAGACTATGACATGAGCCTTTAATATCATCTGAGTAAGGCAAATGTGGTAACCGACACCCTCAGCAGATTGTCTATGGGCAGTATTTCTCATATTGAAGAAGGAAAAAGAGAAATAGTGAAAGATATTCACTGGCTTACAAATCTAGGAGTGCGACTCTTGGATTCTGAAGATGGGGGAATGGTTGTTCATAAGATAGCTACGTCTTCCCTTTGTACGAGAGTTAAAAAGAAGCAGGTTGAAGATCCCATCTTGATGCAAATTAAGAATGATATAGGTCAGCAAAAGGTGATGTCAGTTGAGATCGGTGGTGATGGTATTTTGAGATACCAGGGTCAATTATGTGTACCAGATATGGGTGATTTGCGGAATAAAATCCCCGGCGAAGCTCACACTTCGAGGTATGTTGTTCACCCAGGCTCTACTATGATGTACAAGGATCTGAAATCTTTGTATTGGTGGAAAAATATGAAGCATTATGTGGATAACTTTGTTTCCAAGTGTTTGAATTGTCAACAAGTTAAAGTAGAACATATGAGGCCAGGTGGCTCTTCCTAAGAGATAGCTTTGCCCTTGTGGAAGTGGGAGATAATTAATATGGACTTTATTACAGGGCTCCCAAAGTCCCGAAACTAGTATGATTATATTTAGGTAATTGTAGATAGACTGACTAAGTCAGCCCATTTTCTGCCTGTTAGGACTAACTATTCAGAAGAGGATTATGCCAAGCAGTTCATTGCAGAAATAGTTCATTTGCATGGTGCGCCTGTGTCCATCATATCCGATCGAGGTACACAGTTCTCTTCTCAGTTTTGGAGATCTTTCCAGAAAGGATTAGGTACCCAAGTGAACCTAAGCACTGCTTTTCACCCTCAGAACGATGGGCAGGCCGAACGCACCATTCAGACCCTTGAGGACATGTTGAGGGCCTGTGTGATTGATTTTAAAGGTAGTTGGGCAGAGCACTTTCCATTGATAGAGTTTGTGTATAATAATAGTTTCCATTCTAGTATTAAGATGGCACCATTTGAGGCACTGTATGGGAGAAGATGTAGGTCTCCTATAGTATGGTATGAAGTAGGTGAGATGCAAATGTTTGGGCCCAATCTTGTTTGTTAGGCAATGCAGGATGTGAAAGTCATCAGAGAACAACTTAAGACGGTTCAGAGTCATCAGAAATCTTATGCCGATATTAGGAGAAGAGATTTAGAGTTTGAGGTCGGTGATTGGGTATTTTTAAAAGTTTCTCCTATGAAGGGAGTCATGCGATTCGGAAAGAAAGGTAAATTGAGTCCTCGCTATATAGGACCATATCAGATTTTGAGAAGAATAAGTGGTGTTGAGTGTGAGTTAGAATTGCTTGTCAATTTGGGTTCTGTCTATCTAGTATTTCACATATCTATGTTAAAGAAATGCATTGGAGACTATTCTTCGGTGTTACCTGTAGAAGAGATCGAGGTGACAGCCTCCTTATCATATGAAGATGAACCTATTGCAATCCTAGATCGTCAGGTCCGGAAGTTGAAAAGTAAAGAAATAGTTTCAATTAAGGTATTGTGGAGAAATCAGAAATGAAAGAAGCCACTTGGGAATCAGAGGAAGACATGAGAGCAAGATACCCATACCTTTTTGACCTAGTAGATGACGGAGTTAAAGGTACAACCCTTACCTTAATCTTTCTATGCTTTAGTATGCTTAGAATCGTGCTTGTCTGTTATCTGCATCATTATTCGGAGATGAATGATCCCTAGGGGGGGATATTGTAACACCCCAACGTCTTCTTAGCTAAATTCCGTCCATGGAGAGTCTAAGAATTAACTTTTAGAATGATCTAAATTAATTTTCATGTGGAATTTCCTAGATTTCAACCTTTCATTACGTAGATGACTGAATTAGCTTTCCAACGATATAAGATTCATTCAAAACGGACCCTCGGTGAAGAAGTTATGAATAATTTAAAGTTCTAGTCGTAAACATCATCATTTTGGTGTCTAGCGCATCGCGGATAGGGTTAAATTGAAAATCTTCAAATTCCAGTGGGGCTCCGTGATGGTGGCGCATCACGGGGGCACTCAATTTCCCACTCGTCGAATTCCAGTGGACCACCGCGATTGTGGCGCATCGTGGTGGCACCTGAAATTGAGTTTTTAAGTTCAAATATCTAGTTCCGTTTAGGATTCATTAAGGGTAATTTTGACTTTTTCCTAGCCTTTAAAACCGTCCAAACAAAGGATTTATGGTATGTTTGAGCAACCTAACCCTACTTTCATCAAAATCATCAAGAATCCTCTCTAGAGCTTCAAAGAAGAACTTCAAGAAACTCAAGATTCAACCGTGAATTTTCATAATTGATTGTAGATTCGAAATCTCTGGATCATAGGCTTCAAGAAACACCCATTGTTTTCCTATTTTGAGGTACGCGGGATTTTTTCTAAAAATCTCATGGGCATAGAAATCATGATTTTAAGAAAGGAGTTTTCAGATTTATGAATACATTCATATTTTAGAAATCTTGACGGTATTGTTTGGTCTTTTGACCTTCCCCAAATTGATTTGAAATTATATATATGTATGCATATGTTTTATGATTTATGAATGCATTGAGAGCATGACGCACATGAATCCCTCTCTTGGTATGATTTTTTCAATTTTCTTATGATATGGATTGTTTTGAATGTATCTTGAAAAGCATGATATGAAATATCTTGATTAATGCTACAAATTGATTTATGGTTTTGAATTCGAAAGAGAGGGTTGTGCATATTGATAAATATTGAAAATATTCATATAATGAAAGAGTGCATGATTTTTCGAAAAGAACATGACCACCATATGTTTGAACAATCTCAACATAGTTTTGACTTGTGTTCTCGGAACATGAAATCTTTTATATTATTTGCATGTGTGGGTGGTCTGAACTGTGTTTTATTGAAAGAATTATGCATGATGCATTATGGCTCAGAAATAGGACTTGCAAGTCTTGGTGTGAAGACACCAATTCAGATTATGCCATGATAATTCAGAACAGATTTAATGCATATTTGAAATCAGACTTTTCAGATGTTGAAACTAGAAACATACATGATTTAGAACAGGATAAAATTGGGCATAAAGAGAGTTTAGGTGGTTACCCGAAGAAGGCGTGAGTATCAAACAACTCATCGCCCAAAAACATGATTTGCCAATCTGAGTTTATTTATTACGCTGGCCTAGAGCCCTGTGGCCTATCAGATTCAGGAACTTCAGCCCTTGCGGCACACTTGGGTTGGGGGCTTCCCCGCCGAGTCAATGGCGGATTCCATACCACCCATGAAATATCAGAATTGTAGGGGAGTTCCACCTAACTTAGAAGTAATATACAGATCAGAACTTGCATTGACAGGCAGGTTAGATATTTTTCAAAAATGCCCCCATATGTTTCGAAAGCCACTTGATGTATAATGTTTTGACAAAGTTGTTTCCCAAACTATTTTATTTACATATAATCTTTATTTTGGATATCTTTGCATACCAGTACATCTGTATTATCCCCCCTCCTCTCTCCAGGTTTTAAGGCTCAGTCTAGGGGTCCAGAAAGGTAGTAGACTCGTCAGACAGAGTTACAGTGATTAGTTGGTGAGACTTCTCTATTCCAGAAGGCCTTTCTTTCAGATTATGTCCCTTATTATCGTTTTGGTCTACTGGGGGCCTTGTTCCAGTTTTCAGACAGTTGTCAGATTTTCCTGTAGTAGAGATTTTGCAGACTAACTCAAATGTTATTAGATGTAGTTGATTTTCAATTTTCATACTTATGCTGAATTCAAAATTGACCATGTTTCCGTAGCAGATTATGTTTCTGAATCTTCTTTATTTATATGAATGTGTGCATGCTTACCAGATAGATAGGGATATTCCGGGCCCTCAGGGTTTGGGATGTCCGTCACGGCCAGGCCCTAGTTCAGGTCGTGACATAAATTAGATCATCAAATCAAATGAATTAAAATTCACAATTGAATATGTATTTACTTTTGGTAGAGGAGCAGTTTGGAAGTCATCCAAATAAACATGAATTGCCACTTTATAATGGAATCTCAGTTTATCGCTTTAGTTAAGGCTAGTGAAGAAATTGAATGGCTACAAAATTTCCTGAAAGATATTTTTTGCTTCAAACCTTTAGCACCATTATGCATACAAAGTGATGGTCAAGTTGAAATACCTAGGGCAGGGAGAATGTGTAACAACTTTAACAGTGATTTTTTTTAATGTATTTTAAACATTTTACTCTTATTTGTAGTTGTTACATTCTATTTATGAGATGTGGGAAGGGTTGACACGGTCTCCAAGGTATTAGGGAGTGATTTGAGACTTTTACAAGCATTAAAAGCCATGACGTTGACTTCAGTCAATATTTTATGTTTCATGCAACACATGGCAATTTACACAATTTTATTAGACCCAATATATTGATTTTGGATTAGTAGCACGGGTAGTTTGGGGACAACACCTTTACTTTATATTTTGATTCTTTGAACGAAAGCTAGTGAAATAAGCCAAAGTGGGTTCCTGGGGGATAAATTATTATAAATAACCTCTTTTCAAAAATTCAACATTTCAATTGAATTTAAAACATAAAAAATAGCCTATTAACATATATGTTTTAGTTACGTAGGGTCCCGAATGAATTCTATTGATCTCTTTAGAGATTTTAATTTTGTGGAAAATCAGCTAGAGCTGAAGCATTTTATGGTAAAGAAACCCTTCTTTGCAAATGTAGATGCCGACCTTTAATTTCTAAAGCAATGAGGAAAGTATCCTTCATCGCAATCATGACGGAAGTGGACCCAATCCTGAAGCTTTATCGGGATTGAATCCAGTTTTTTTCTCATCGCGAAGGTGACCAGACCTTCACGAATGCGATGGATTTGGGTTACCAGCATTCGTGAATATGAAGGCCTGGCTGTAAATGCGAAGACAAAATTATTGGCCAGCCAACATTAACCCTCACAAACACGAGACATGGACCGCGATCGTGAGGTACTGTTCACAAAATAGTATGAATAGTCCATTTTCATGATTTTCTTCTATTTTAGATCTTAAAGCTTCAAAAAAGGTTATTATTAGGGTTTTCTCCACCATTCTTGCTTGGTTAAGCTCTAAATCATCTTTCTTTTATTTTCTAGTGATTATATCAATAAAAATACCTTTTAATCTTGTTTTCAGACTAGAATTTGGGAACTTTTTTTGATAAACTATTAATATAGTTTTCATCGATTTGAATCTCATTTTAAACTTATTTTTGCATGAATTTTTAAATTTAGATTACTACTGTTATGGAAAATATGTTTCAAAATAAAATTTTGATTTTACCCCCTTTCGATTTCTAACTCATTTTTTGAATCTATTTTAGATCCATATTAAAAATAGTCTATATGAGTATCATTAGCTTCCTTTTGATGAATAAATTATGTATTTGATAGATTTAGATCACTCAAGATCATTCAAAAGGGAAAGACACCATGTTGAAGGTTCTACACTTGGATTTTGGTACATTGAGGTAGGTTATGGCTTAACTTTCTTTAGAATGGGTTGGATAGTTAACATACATGTAAATCATACTATGAAGTGAGAAATTAGCCATGGAAATTATATTTTGTGATTTTTATCATTAACATGTGCTCGTGTAGGGGCTAATATGCATATTGTTGTTGACTTATTATATTATATATGTTGCAAGTTGACTATGTAGGGACTTTATTTGACATCATAGGCCTTACTTGGGCATTAAATGTCATATTTGTTGCTGTGATTTCCATGCTGGGGATTGAGTAGATATTATAGGTCTATTGAGTAGATATTATAGGTCTTCTTTAAGCATTAATTTGCCTCTATCGTGATAGTAATATCCGAGTGAGGGGTTTGAAATGATATTATTAATTTCTTACATGATTATTCATTATAGTGGTGTCGAGCAAGGTCCGGGATCATGAGTTACTGATTTATCAAGTTGATTTTAAGCTCATTTATACCTGTATTAAATTTATCATTATCTTTATACTAATTGGTTGTGAGCATTACATCCTCTTTTAATACATATATATTCATGAGATATTGGTACCACTGATAAATTCTGACTTTGAAAGGAAATAGAAACTCCTTATAAAACCCCTTGGCCGAGGTCTTTGTCAGCAAGGTTAATTGTGATATATTAGAAAGCCTAAGCTGAGGTTATTTATCGGTAAGGTTTGTGGGGATTATGAAATTATATGGGTTGCCAACCCTCAATGGGCCCTGTCCTGAAGTGCGGAGGTTTGAAAAGTATGTATACGTAACTCCCACTATCATTACATCATTGCATTGCATTAAATTTATAGATTTTGTGTTTCTTTCACATATTCATAACGTGTCTTAGTACCCTAATGTATTTCATGTGTAGTTTTTTCTTTGATCTCATATTATTGAACTATTAGTGGAGACAGTGTGAACTACCATTCAGTAACTTTTTTGTTTGTAAGTGATGTGCTGATCGTATCTTTTACTTGTATTATTTCTTCTACTTTTCTTAGTAATCCTATGCTACCTATAGAGTATAAGTGGATAGTTCTCACTCTTATTAATCCCTTTTGGTGCAGATCCTAATTCGAGTATGACTTGCAACAACTGATTTTAAGCTATCATTGTCAATATCTGTGGTATTGGCATGCTCCAAAGTTTAAAGTTGATTTTGAACCTCCTCTTATCCTATCCTATGTCTTTATTGTCTGTCAGAGAAAGACATTGTAGTATTTTTATATATTTGGTTTTTTTTACTAAATGCCCTTTACTATTATGACACTTGTATTTTGGGGTTTATTATATTTCATTCAAATTTTTTCCATGTTTACTTATTTTGGTCTGAATTCATTCTAAAAGTTTTATTTTATCTGTTTGATGTGTATTTTAGAGTTTCCTTTTCTTTTTAGGTAATCAGCCTACTAAGGCTGGATCGAGGTAGGTGTCATCATGACATTGACTTTTTGGTTGTGATAAAGTGGTATCAAAGCACCAGGTTCTCTAATTTCATAAGTAAAAGAGCAGGATTCTTAATAGAGTCTTGTGGATCAATATATTTATGTTCATATCTATCTTTAAGATTCTATATGATGTCTTTAGGAAAAACCTCTCTAATATGATCCCTTATCGTATGGGTTATTCACACTCAATGACCTAAACTTGTATTCTATTCTTTTCTATGTACATAGTGAGGACAAGATCCAAAGATATTTGAATACTGAGCCAAAACCCGTTATTGGGGCCCCAATAAGGGGTTAAGGTAGGGTTCATGGCAGACTTCGAGGTAAAGAACGGGAACGAGGAGCTACCTTAGTGATAGGATATTCTAGGAAGTCCTATACTACGATTAAGATTGATTATGCTAAGGATGATTGCCAAATAGAGAATCTGAGACCAACTCAGGTCCCATAGGGTTTAGTTGATACCCCGTTGTTACAGGATTTATTAATTACTCTATTGATTCATCTGGATGATGCTCTCCAGACTGGTGTTACTTTGAGTGTGTCAGGTACTTTTCACACTTCGTAAGGTATTTTTCCATTAAGGTCGACTCCTATTTATGGTTCTTTGACTGTAGGGGTATCACCATCTTCTTTGGTACCCCCTCTTATTAATTCACTGCCTACTAAACTCACTGTTCTCCTATTGCTGTGGGTCCTCTGATGACTTCTGATGGTCAAAAGATATTTTAGAGATTCATCTACTTGGCTCCTCACAAGTTTAGTGGTGCTATTAGACATGATGCCCATGTGTTTTTGATTGACTACCAGTGTAGGTTTCATAAACTTGGATCTTTTGAGTCCTATGAAGTTGAATATACTATGTATCAGTTGACTGGTGTGGCCAGATAATAATGGAGGTCTGTCACTAGTTATAGCCTTTTGGGTTTGACTTTTATGATGTGGACCCACTTTTTAAGGTTTTTTTGAGAGGTTCATGCCTTGAAGTTTAAGGGGTCAGATGAGAAATAACTTTGACCACCCGGAGTAGCTCTCCATGACCATTGTGGAGTATAAGGCATATGTTTATGCACTGTACAGATATGACACTGCTAGTATTTCCATTGAGTCAGAAAGGATTAGGAGGTTTTTCAAGGGTTTTATAGGTGATTATTAGTTAGTGACAACCCAAATGGTTGTTTTATGAGCATCTTTTCAAAGCATTGTAGATCATGCTAAGTGATTGAGTCGATTAGTCAGGCTATTCGGGAATCCACCCAGAAGGTGCGCCAGCAGGGTTAGTTTAGTATATTTACATCCTGAGGTAGGGATTTATCCAATAGAGGCTCTCGCTATTATCATGGTATACCAATTCGGGAAGCCTTATAGAGTTAGGATGGTAGTCTTTTTGTTTCTACAACTTCAGTTAGCCAGGAGTCAGGTCATGCAGGTAGAGGCTCTAATTTTAGTGCAGCGAGCCAGGGTAGGTGTTTTTATTATTTTGGGCCTTATCATCATGATTCTAGTAGTATATAGTGTTTAATACGTCCTAATATTGGCCATTATGTGAGGGAATACCCTCGATATGCATTAGCTCTTGCCTAGTATAATTCTTAGCTTTAGCTTTGCCCTACTCTTATATTTACTGCCATGGGTGGTTATTAAGAGCGGTAGAGGTGTCACTAGAGGTTCTAGAGGATATTATGGTGGTGGATGTGGGGTTGATAAGTCTAGAAGTGGACGTGGACAATGTATTTTTATATTATTTTTAATATGAAGCAACATGAACAACAATACAATTCTGGAAAATTCACTTTTTTACATCTAATTCATTAGAACCTTTTTTGGGGGGTTTTAGCTTTTGTATTCGTTATCTTCTATATACTGATCGAAGGATCTCGGATCAATTGGAATAAAGAATTATCTCAGTAATATGAGTTGGCTGGGGAGAGCCTGCAACCACACAATTATGGTATGACGAGGATGATTGAAACATTTATTCCACATTATAAGTATTACAAGTATTATTCCAATTTGTTATCATTCTTCTTCTATGTTATTTGTCCCTTGATCTACATTCTCCTATATGTCTACATATCTTTCTACTGGTTTTGATGTTGCATATAAGTCCCTTGTTGTACTGTAACCCCCCCGAAATCAAATCTCGAGACTTTACACGGTGCTCAATACTACGACTAGACTTAAGCTAACCCCGTCTAACTACTACTGAATCTGAAACTGATAATAATGGAAATATAGACATAAAGTCATGTTGAATGTGGAAAATCGTCTAAATATAATATCTGAAACAATGTCTGAAATCTCAATACTGAATAAGTTGAATCATAACTAGTAGTCTGACAAGACTCTGCTACTACCAATTAGAGAGTCACTAGGACAGACCTCCAGCTAACTCAAACTGTCTGAAAAGAATACTAAATCATGTAAACTGATAATCTGCAAAATCTGAGTGAACAAGTCCCTAAACTATGAGGACTCACCAACTGTAGGATATAGATGGAGATGCTTAGACTACTCACGCTGCTAATACTGAGCACCTGAACCTACATTATGAGACAATGTAGCACATAGACATACATGTGGATCAGTACTTCGAGGATGTACTGAGTATATGGGGTGAAATGCATAAGTAAAACATCATCTCATCATCATAATTTATAAAATAATGCATGCAAAATGTAAATGACTCACATAAGCTGGAATATCTGAAATATTGGAATCATGAATAATAAATCATTCATACTTTATAAATTTAGTGAGTCATAACATTTAGTTGTGAAAGATGTACTTGTGTTCTCTCTTTAAATCATACTGTCTAAGTGTAGAAAAGACACACTCTAAATTCTGAAATCTGAAAGCTAAAGTCTGTAGCTAATATCATTCTGTAAAGCATAATCTGAGTAAACTTTGTGAGCCTTTACACTTAGTTTTCTAAAAGCTTTTCTGTTAATCTTTTCTAAAATATTTAGTCTATAGCAAAAAAATACTTTAAAACTATTCTGAAAACTTACTGTTAGGGAGGTGCTCTTAACCGGCATAAACCATGCGAGCTACATGGAGTCCAATGTCTCTTTCCCCTTAGGGGAAAACCTCACGATGGGGAGAGGTATCATACTCTTGCCAAGAAGTATAACCTGAGCTAAGTGATCACATCTGAAACTGTCATCCACGTAGAAGTGGGAATAATATTATAATCTGTACCTACGTTGGCTACGTAGTTCTGTGGAAGTAGGATACGCTAAACCCATACTTTCCGTTCGATGCTAAATACTACTCCCTTTTTATTTGCTACGCTCATTCTGTTGAAAATCTATGTTTAAAATAGCATAAGGGTTTATCTAAAACCAATTATGCATTAATCTGATAAAATCTATAAATGGAGAAAATCTAAATTCTGTAATTTGTAATAATCTGAAAAGTGGATTCCATAGCTAATCTGATGATAGAAAGATCAAAGCTTTGCTGAAAATCTAAAATTAATCTAATGATAGGATGCTTAAAGCATTATCTTTATTGAAATAATAAAATTCAATCTTGGGTTATAACCCATGCATCAATCTTATGTCAAAACATCATAATATTCATGCTCAATAATGAAAACAATGATAATTCATCTCAAAATCTGTAAATTTTTGCAATAGGCATGAAAGTATAAAAATAGACATGCAATTCATCTTCTAAAATACTTGAAATATCAAAATCTTGCAAAGAGCAATAAAGGGTATGAACCCTAATTCAAATCTCCTAAATAATCATTCAAAATCATATGAATTTTAAATAAAAGCTTGGTTTTGGGCACAAGGATGGAAAAAGATCCTTGTTCATAAACCCCACATACCTTGATTGATAATTAAATGGAGATTATTGAATTATGGATTCCTATTTGAGTTCTTGATGATGGATTCTTGATTATCTTGCCTTAGAAATCCTCAATTTAGAGCTTTCTTAGAGAATCCATGAAGGATTTTAATTTCTTGGAGAAGAGGTTTTAGAGCTCTAGGGTTTTGCTATTAAAGAGAATGATGAATAAGGAGCACAAAGTGCTTTGAATGTGATAAATATTGTGTTTTGGACGGATTGGTGCCTTGAAAATTTACCAAAATACCCCTTTTAAACTTTTAAACGGAAATGGAAAAGAGAACTAAAAATCCCGATTTAATGGACCACCGCGACATGCCACTATCGTGATGGATCACTAGAAATAGATGACTAGGAAATTGGGGTCTCCACGCCGTGGAGCTATCGTGTTGTCCCACTGGATTTTGATAATTGGGACCTGAAACTTCAACGCGACGCGCCACCATTGCGGTGCCCTATAGAAATGTCATTTTGGCCACTGACGCGATGCGCCAATATAGCGTTAGGCTACTGGAAATCGATAATTGGGAAATTGGCCCTCTCCGCAATGCGGGACTATCTCGGAGCACTATTGGAGTTTGAAAATTATGATTTTACTCACCTCTGCGATGCGCCAAGTGCCTAGGTGGCACACTGTTAACTTAAAAATGCTCTAACTCCTCAACCGAGTATCGGAATTGGGCAAATTTGGTATCGATGGGAAGCTTATTCAATTTTCCACACAATGGGAGGTCTAAATCTGGAAGATTCCACTCCAAATAAATATTTTTTATTTTGGAAGCTATTTCTTAACATTCTAGAAACGAATTTAAGCCAGAAAAAATACGGGGTATTACATGTACCTTTTTGTATTTCTACCTTAGTAGGGATTCATTGTGGTAGATTAAGTGTACTGATGTTATGTGGTGACCTTTGAAGGAAGTGAGACCTGAGTAGACTCGATTATCCTATATATATGATTAATTTTATTATTTAGATTGGGTATGGATTAGTTATATCCATATCATGCTATTTCAAATTGTTAGACTCTAGCTACTCCGAGTATGCCAAGGATACTCTAAATTTGAGTCTGAAGGAAGTTATATCTTTTCTACGTGTTCATTGCATGGTAGAAAAGGTATTTTGATCTTACTTGTCTTTTATTTATGATACTAATGTTGGTTCACTACCTCCTCTATATTTGGTTTAAGTTGTAAGGGAGTTTCAGGATGTGTTTCCTATAGATTTGTCTAGTATATCTCTAAATTATGATGTTTTTACAATTGATGTGGAGTTGAGCACCAATACTATTTCCATTCCTTCTTATAGATTGGCCCCATCTGAGATGAAGAAATTAAAGAAGAAGTTGTAGGATTTGTTGAGTAAGAGCTTCATTAGACTTAGTGTGTGTGCTTGGGGTACCCCAGTTGTGTGTGCTTGGGGTACCCCAGTTTTATTTTTGAAGAAAAGAAATGGATCGATGTGTATGTACATTGACTATAGGAGGTCAATAATAAGTATTCTTTTCCTCACATTTATAATCTATTTAACTAGTTCTAGGGTTCTTTGAGTTTTGTAAGATTGACTTGAGATTTGGGTATCACCGTTTGAAGATTATAGCTTCAGATGTTCCGAAGATAGATGTTTAGACTTAGTACGGTCATCATGAACTTTTGGTCATGTCATTTAGACTAACCAATGCCCCAGTAGTGTTCATGGAGTTAATGAACAAGAGTATTTTGATCGTATCTCAACTTTTTTGTGATTGTATTTATAGATGGTATCTTGGTCTAGTAAGAACGAGGCTTACCATGTGAGGCATTTTAGGACTATTCCTTAGAGATTGCGAGATGAGAAGTTATATACAAAGTTCTACAAGTGCAAGCTCTGGTCAGATTTTATTTCTTTTTTGATTCATGTAGTTACCAAGGATGGCTTTATGGTTTATCTGGCCAAGATAGCAGCAAGTCATGAATGGACGAGACCTACTTCTTCTATCGAACTTAGGAGTTTTATTGATTTATCGGGTTGTATCAATATTTTATAGGGGTTTCTCTTCGATTGTGGCTCCTTTGACTAAGTTGACTCAGAAGAAGATTGTACTTCAGTGGTCGTATGCTTGTGAGAGAGCTTTCAAAAGCTCAAACAGTTGTTGACATCAACTCTTATTTTGACCTTGCCTAAGGAGGGCATATGTCAAACAGTTGAAGTTAGTTGTTGATGCAGGAGGATAAGATAATTATATATGCTTCTCGTCAGTTGAAGTCTTATAATAAGAATTACCCTACCTATGACTTAGGGTTAGCCGTAGTTGTATGACTTGGGGTTAGCCGCAATTGTCTTTGTATTGAAGTTGTGGTGGCATTAGTTGTATAGGTCCATTGTGAGATTTTCTCGTATTATCATAGCCTGCAGTACTTCTTCACTTAGCGAGATCTTAATATGAGATAGCGATGTTTGCTTGAGCTGCTTCAGCATCGTTTCGGTAAGACAAATATGGTTTCGAATGCCTTAAGCCGGAAGACGACGAGTATGGGAAGTTTAGCTCATTTTTTCACTCGTGAGTAACCTTTGACCTTAGAGGTTTGGTCTTTAGTTAATTAGCTGATTAGGCTTGATATTTTGACACCGGTCATGTATTAGCCTTTGTTGAGGCTAGATCTTTTTAAATGGGCCAGATTAGAGATCATCATTTTGATGATGATAAATTAAGGGTGTTCGTGATAAGGTGTTGAGTGGCAAGTCAAAGGCGACATCTCTTGATTCTAATGGCGTTTTGAGGATTAGTGACCGAGTTTGTTTGTTGAGACTTGGCAGATGGGTTTGATTGATCTTGAAGGAGGCTCATTATTCTTGATATTTCATTAATCACTATAATAAATTCGATTATCAGCGACAAATGATTTCCTCACTTATAAGTCATATCACAAAAAAAATTATGTGACAAAAAAAATTGTCAATCAATCGTTTCTAAACGTTGGTCGCTAAAAGTATACAAAACGATTTAGTGCTTCGTCACGAAAGATATTATATTACCTACAAAAGACGATTTGTGACGAATTTGTTTGTCATGAAAATATAACTTTTTAGTAGTTGATAATATGATTTGGTCACTAATAAGATTATTAATACCGATAAAATTTCATCGTCCCTAATTATTTAGGTCAATCAATGACGACATTAATTGTCTCTAAAGTTATATGTGTTTCATAGTTACATAAACTTAATTTTGTCACTGAAATTGGCCTTTTATATACAAAAAATATTTCGTCCCAGAATGTATAAATTAGTGACAACTTTGCTATTACAAAGAATTATCACTATTATGGCCATGATTAGTGTCAATTACATTTGTCATATAATGTAAGAATAAACGTAGCCAACTAAGATGTTTTGGGACAAAACAAATTGTCTTCAAAAATTTCATTAGTTGTTGCCAAAAGTTAATTATTTAATGACAAAATCTTTTGTGACTAATTATAAACATTTTGATAATGCTTAATAATTTCATACTGGTGCTTATTTTTATACTAGAATTGCATAATAATAATAATAATAATAATAATAATAATAATAATAATAATAATAGAAGTCATATAATAAAAAAAATAACTTATGGCCATAATAATAATAAAAGCCATACAATAACAAAAAATCAATTATGATCATACAATTAAGAACTAAATTAAATTAAGATAATATCTCATTACAAGCTCCTTAAATAAAAGTAAAATATGCCAACAAAAAAACTTAACCAACATATACAAATATTACTCCTAAACTAAGCTAGATAAGTGAAGGCTCTCTCTCAAAATACCAATAACGCAGTGAAACTTGACTTGCAAATTAGTTCTGATTCAATTCACTGTCTGTATACGTGTGGAAGAGAGAAAACAAAATTATAGTTTGATTTAAAGTATATTCAAATACAATAGCAAGTTAACAAAAAGTGAGATAAATTTTAAAAATAGAACTTGTAAAACTTACAAGTAATTATTATATCTGATTAGGAAGTGTACTGCAAGGTTACATCAAATAGACAATTTTATGTAATATCCCGGAATAAAAAGTTGCAACTTTTTTAGCTATGTTTCTTGATGTAATAAGACTAAGATTTTAGTGAATTGTTTTTGCAAGTTAGACAGTTTAGTTGTATATCTGCCATAACCCTTTAATTCAGCTTACTGGACAAAATAAAAATCATTAATATGTGTCGCAAAATTTGCACTTAACATATAACATGAATAGAAAATACAGTCATTTGAATATAGTACTAAATGCTGGTTGTCATTTACTTAAGATAAATTTATCTTTAATTTTCTATAGTTAGCTATGTACACTAAATCTCAGGATAATTAATTTCATGGTGTATCCGCCTCCGGTTCTTTGCTTACTCCCAAATTATTTATCTCCTAAAAGTAATTAAAATAAATCACATAGTTGGCGAAACATACGAAGATATTGGTACCACAAACTAGAGCTACATGAAGGGAATTGAACTGGAGCATTGCAGATCAAATGTTGAGCCTCAAAAATGTTTCAGTCAGAAAATCATAACAAACCAACAATAACATACCTAACATAATTTCACAAGCGGGTTATGAGGAGTTGTACCTTATCTCTACCTTTGTGGGAGTAGAGAGGTTGTTTTCGATAGTCCCTCAGCTCAAAAGAAAGAAAATAAAGCATATTTGCAAGAGAAAATGACAACAACAAAGTGGCTAAATGGACACGTATAAAAAGGCATGTAACAATGAATAAATTAGAAAATACGATGCAAGTACTAAACAGGAACACTGCTAGTAGGGAGAAAAGTGGAAGAGAAGATTAGCCTCGTGTCTTCCACATAAAGGTGCTACACGCTCTTTATCTACTAACCTTCTACCTTAATCTTAGATCTTCGATAAGTTGGAGGACATACAAGCGATAAATTATAATAGTGGCAAGATAAAATCAGATAATTGTTATCATAATATGCATTTTTCATGTACCATTACAATAATGCAATATCACATAAAATTTCTCAATGCACCCATTCTTAGTATATCTTAATAGATTTTGTGTAACGCTCCGAGTCTATACCCTGGATGCTACACGGTGCTAGCGACCCCGAAGGACCACCGACTAACCCATGGATGGTACCTGCTGTGAGCACTGAATAATAATAACACTGTAATAATTGCATAACGGAAATAAGTGCGTAAGTTAGGCTGAAAATGCCATAAGGTTCATAACTAAAAGACCACTACTGAATACTGAAAGCTGAATACTGAAAATTGAAACATCCATCTAAAATACTTTAGTCTGAAAGCGTTTAACTGTCTGAATTATGGAGTTGATGGGACAAACACCCAACTAACTCTGACTACTAAAACTATACTGAAATACTGAAATAATACTCTCTCCTCAAACTATGAGGACTCACCACTAAGTTTGCTGCTGATAGGCTGGGCTGCTAAGTACGGTCAGGAGCCCGTGCGTCCGAACCTATAATATAAGACATCATAGCACAAAAGAAAAGTATGCGTCAGTACTTTGAATATACTGGTATGCTAAGTGAGGTAGGCTGATATACATGGGTTCATATGCATGAACAATAACTGACTAACATGAACATAACTGAATGAGAGAACATGCATAAATGCATAAACTGTAATTGTGTTTATGTTAATGATGGTTACTAAGTTTTGAATACTGATTAACTGATATCTGAGTTTACTAATTTGTACTACTGATAACTGAGTGACTGTTTCTGACAGTCTTGATTGATAATTGAGTGACTATTTTTGACAGTCCTGATTCTGTATAATTGAACTGAGTTCTATACTGAGACTGAAACTGAAATTGTGGGAGATAATCATCTAACCGACATGTCCCAAATAATATAACTGAGTTGGGGTCCACTTTGTAATCTCAATTGGAAGGGTGTCAGTACTGTGCCATGGGTAAAGACAAGTGTTGAGTCACCCTCATCTGGCAGGTGCTCTGAATGAGAATAGTGGTACCCTCAACTGGTAGGTAGGACACCTTATCAACCCTCAACTGGCAGAGAGATGTCTCAACCTATGTTGGCTAAGTAGTTCTGGAACTGTAACATCCTGAATCTGGTACCCAGAATGCTACACGATGCTCATAACGTCGAAAGACCATGAGCTAATCCATGACTACTATCTATCCCTGTATACTGTATAAAATACTAAATAGTATAAAAACATGAACTGAAAGGCCATAAGGTTCAAACTGGAACATAATATCTGATGAAAAGTATAACATCTACATGGGGTATGAAATACCTAAAACAACTGAAATAAACTAACTGAACATAATAATCTGGAAAGCCTCTAACTGACTGAACTATCTGAGTAAGGAGTTGATGGGACATGTCCCCAACTAACTCAAACGAATAAACTAATTAATAAGATAATAGAGAAATAATTATTTCCTCAAAGGATGAGGACTCATTTCTAACTCTAACTGCTGATATCTGGAATCTATTGATGATCAGGAGCTCGTGTCTCTAAACCTATGGTATAAGACACCATAGCATGAATATGTCAGTACGACTGAATGTACTAGTATATATGTGAGGTAGGCTACAGTATGGGGTTCATATGCATGAACGATAATTATAATAGACTAGCTATCATGAGCGTGCGAATACATGCATGAGACATAATAACCAACACTAATACCATGATAACATGATTTTTGAACCTGAATACTAATAGCATGACATACTGATAACTAATACAATTGATAACATAAGTGACTGTATCTGATAGTCCTGAATCTGATGGAACTAGCTAAGTTCTGTACTGTATCTAAGTTGATTGTATCTGACAGTCCTGAATCTGATGGAACTAGCTGAGTTCCATATTGTATCTGAGTTGACTGTATCTGACAGTCCTGAAATTTGGAAACTATCTGAGTTCTTGAATGATACTGATACTGAAATTGTGGGAAGTAGTCATCTAACCGACATGCCCCAAATGTGTCATAATAGCTGAGTTAGTGTCCAATCTGTGCCCTGATTGGAAGGGTGTCAATACAGCGCCACTAGTAAGGACAACATGCGAGCAACCCAAATATAACAGGTAACTCTAGTGAGAACGGTGAGAACCCTCATATAGTAGGTTAAGCCACCTCATCTACCCTCATATAGCAGGCTACGATGTCTCAACCTATGCTGGCTACATAGTTTTGAAATACAAGGATTGCTCCTAAGAATCACACTCTCATATAATAGGTGAGTTCCCATCCTTGGGTTCACTCGGTGCTAATTTCTACTCTCATCTGAATAGATATGAACATGATTTATTGAACCGAACATGGACTGAGTTACAAAATTCCGTTGACAGATGAAATACTACTAGTATCTGACAATTGGCTGAGTTCATGAGATCATGGAGATTTCCTGAGTCGTAAGATTGTCTGAAGTCTAAGGATCATAGCTTGACTGAGAGTATCATGAAAACATGACATGGCTCTAGGCACACAGCTAATGTTTCGGGTACAAGTACCCCCCGGACTCGATAGAAAGAAACTGACAAAGCATGACTTACTTGAACACATAATAATCACCATAATCGATAATTCATTTATTGAAGCATTTCATCAAACAGGTGATAGGCATAAAATTTTACGTACATGGAGATTTCATGATATCATGATAGTTGGGCACTTTTCCTTCATATAGGAATTTAATCAAACACACGGTAAGCATAGTATGTGTAAACATCATTATACAACAATTAATCATCATGATTTAATTCTAATCATTCAAGGGTTTAGTCATAGGTTTGCATGAATCTATATCTATCCTAATCAAACCCACATAAAATTTATTACCCATCATGGAATAGAATTCAATTACTCATTATCAACATGAACTAGAGTAGCCCAATCATGAAATTCATAAAGAAAATCTATAAACTTGACTTAGACAAGGGATTCTTGGGCTTCATGGACGAAAGGATTCCATCAATGAACACTATGCATACCTGGGATGATAGATCCTTGAAGGTTCTTAGAGAATTTCTAGACTGGTTCTTGAATTTTCTTGAATTTTTTGAAGAAGGATTTAGCCCTAGTTCTTGGATTTTGATCTTGAGAGAAACCTTATCTTGATGTTATGAATGAATAATGAGAATGTTATTTCTGGAAGGATTTAACTAGGTGTATAAACGGATGGTAAAAGACCAAAATACCTTTTTAAAAATGGCCTAAAAATACTGAATGTATGGTGCGATGGGCTAGGACGATGGTCCGTCGATATACCGATGGTCCGTCTACTTTTACCATTATTTTTGGGAAGAAAATAGGTCTACTGCCTCAGTTTCAATGGCCAGCTCGAAGGTTCGTCGGGCTAGCGATAGTCCGTCGACCTGTCCGTCGGTTCTGGATAGTCCGAGCTATTTCTGTAAAATGTCCATAACTTTTTCCACCGACACTGGATTTGGGTGAAATTGGTATCGTCGAAAGGCTTATTCGATTTACCACATGATAGAAAGTGAACATCTTAAAAATTACCATGTACAAAAATGGATTCATATTTCTACGCATAAGGTATGGATATTCCAATAACTCCTCCTTGAGAACATTCGTCCTCGAATGAGACTGAGACTGAGGGGAAGAATTTAAACTGACATACATACTGAGCATGAATAACTGAAACATGATCTCATGACTAACATGACTGATAAGCTGAACATAACATACTGAACATACATATCTAATGCATTGTAACTAATTCATGAATGCATGACTGAGTGTTCTGAGGAACTAAGTTTTCTCACAATGGGAATGCATGTCTGATGCATAATTATATAATTGAACTGATATATGAATGCATAACTGAATATGCAATAGTACTTGATTCCAAGTTTATGATGAACATTGAACATGAAAATGAGTAAGCTTGTAACACCCCGATTTTCTAAACCAAAATGCTACACGGTGCTCATGACCCCGAAGGACCACAAGCTAACCTATGATTGATATTTGTACCTGTATACGACATTATATATCATAAAATGTGGAAGTATGAACATTAAAGGCCATAAGGTTTGAACTAAATAAACGTCTGATAACAAAATGTCTAAAAAAGGTATAACAATACCAAAACAAGTCGTAAATACTAAAAATAATGAGATTTGAATATCTAATCTGACATCTAGTCTGAAAGCCTCTAACTGAACTGAATAAGGAGTTGAAGAAATATGTCTCCAACTAACTCCATCTAGCAACTGGATAGAAAATGTAGCAATAATCATATCATCCTCGAATGAAAAGGACTTACTGCAAACCCTGAACACTAGAATGCTACTGCTGATCTGGAGCTCGTGCCTCTGAATCTATGGTGTAACATAAGAGAAAGCACTATAGCACAAATACGTCAGTACATCTAAATATACTGAGTATAAGAGTGAGGTAGGCTAAATGCAAAGGGTTATATGCATGAACAATGCTGACTAATATGAATATGAGAATACATACATGCATACATAATTGTAACTAAACTCGTGGAGATACTAACTACTGAGTCTTAATACTGACAACATGAGTGTACTGATACTGAGATACTGAATAGATGAACGACTATTTCTGACAGTTCAAATTATGAAGAACTGGTCTGGTTGACTGTGTCTGACAGTCCTAAAGCTGAATACTGATATTATGAATTCTAATAACTGATATGACTGATACATGAGTTCAGAAAACTGATATAACTGTGATGATCGACCTAACCGATGTAACTGATATTGAGCAACTGTATCTGACAGTCTAAGTTCTGATGGGACTATCTGAGTTTTATTTTATATGGAGTAACTGAATTTGAGATCAGTCCTATCTAGCGGGTGATCTTTAAATCTGATGATTCTAATACTCTTTAACTATAGTTGAGATCAGTCCTGTCTAATGGGTGATATTGAAGTCTATTTATAATGATAAGGATTGATTGTCTCTAATAGTACCGAATCTATACTACTAAGCTAACTTGACTGTATCTGAAAGTCCTAATTCTGTAACTGAAACTGCGGGATGTGTTTATCTAACTGACATACCCCAAGCTAAGCTGACTGGGGTCCAATCTCTGCCATGACTGGAAGGGCGTCAGTACCGCGCCACCAGTAAAGACATCTGCTGTGAAGTCAGTCCTAATTTAGCGGGTGACTCCTGGGATTAGTCCTATACATACAGATGTGCTAATGGGTGACCCCTGAGTATGTCAGTCCTATCTAACGGTTGACATATCACACCTACATTGGCTACGTAGTTTTGGAAATCACAAACATTATTTAAAACATGATTCTTGAGCTCCATGGATGAAAGGGACCCATGGATGAACACTACGCATACCTTAGAAAGGAAACCTTGATGATTTTTTGGAGAGTTCTTGGATTGGGAAACTTAATTTTTGATTATCTTGAAAAAAGGCTTGAATCTTGCTTTTGAGAGATGAGTTTGATGGAAACTCTAATCTTATGGTTGAGAGTGTAAGAGAGGGTTTTTGAGATGCTTAACCGAAGAAAAATGGGAAAAATTATGCCTCTTTAGGGTTATAAGTCATGGAAAGTGAAGGAAATGACCAAACTACCCTTGCAAAAATGCCCTTGAATTGCTGGAAAAATATACTTGATGCCATGCGTGACAGGCCGTCAGGTCCGTGATAGACCGTCATAAATGGTCGTTACAAAAAGGGGTCCAAATTATTGATTTTCTGCCTAGGGCTGATGATGTCATCATGAATGTCGTCATAATGTGACGAAGTCGTCAAAAAGGTCGTCAGAAATGTGATAGCCCGTCAAAAACATCGTCAGTTTTTTCTAGCTTGACATGTTGGAATAAAATGGGGATAACTCTTTTCTCCGATATTAGATTTATGAGAAATTGGTATCGTTGGAAATATAATTTAATTATGTGTCTTTGGATAGGTCATGAGATAAAAAATTCCAAGTATAATGAGAGATATGCTCATTTGAAGTTGACTATACTAATATCCTTCTCAAGAATTCAATCGGTAAGGAATGTTTTGATTTGTCTGATAGATGGGAGTTATTTGAAGCCTTAATATACATCTAACTTACTCATAAAGCTATAAAATAACCATGATTTACTATGCATGAGCTTGGTACATGGCTCTAATAGTGGTTTGGATTTTTTGGGGTATTACAAAGCTTAAGAAGAACCGTTACCTTGAGCTTGATCTAAGTTGGCAGAGAAGAGGTGAGGATACTTGGTATGCATGTATGCTTCTTCTTCCCAAGTATCTCCCTTAATGAACTAATTTTGCTAAAGAACTTTAACTAGAGGAACTTCTTTGTTCCTCAACCTACAAGTCTGATAGTCTAGGATTTCAACTCGAATCTTTCCTTAAGAGAGGCTGTTCTGAACATCTATGCTATGAATAGGGACTACAACTGTTGGGTCACCTATAAACTTCTTAAGAAAAGAGACATGGAAAAATGAATGAACTGAGGCTAGATCTAAAGGTAATTCGAGCTTATAAGCTACTTTGCCAAAGCAACTAGAATCTCGAAGGGACCGACATATTAGGGATTGAGCTTTCCCTTCTTGTCGAACATCTTCACTCCCTTAATGGGAGAGATCTTTAGATAGACATGATCACCAATCTCAAACTGAAGATCCTTTATACAAACATCTGCATAAGACTTCTGTCGACTCTGAGCAGCCCAGAGTCTTTCTCTAATCAATTGAACTTTTTGTAAGGCGTCGAATACTAAGTCAAGCCCAATGACTGAGGCCTCACTAACTTCAAACTAATCGATTGGAGATCTACATCTCCGACCATAGACATCTTTGAATGGAGCCATCCGAATACTGGAATGATAGATGTTGTTGTATCCAAACTCAACCAAAGGCAAGTGGTCATGCCAACTTTCCTTGAAATCAATTGCACACGCTCTTAGCATATCTTCTAAAGTATGAATATCCTTTCTGCTTGATCATCTGTCTGAGGATGAAAGGTTGTACTAAGATGAACTTGGGTACCAAGACCCTATTGGAATGCTTTCCAGAAATAAGAGGTGAACTGGGTACCTCTGTTTGAGATAATAGATAGCAAAACACTGTGCAATCTGACTAACTCCCTAATGTAGAGTTTGGCGTAATCCTTGGCTGAATAAGAGGTATGAACTGGAAGGAAATGAGATGATTTAGTCATTCTATCTACAATGACCCAGACTGAATCATACTGATAACGAGTTTGAGGAAAACCCATCACGAAGTCCATGTTCACTTCTTCCCACTTCCAAGTAGGAATAATGAACTCCTACATAGGACCACTAGGCTTCTGATGCTCTATCTTAACCTGCTGATATATGGAACACTTAGCCACAAACTCTGCAATATCTCTCTTCATCCCACTCCACCAATAGATCTCTCACAAGTTGTGGTACATCTTAGTGTCCCCTGGATGAATGGAGTATCGCGTACCATGCGCTTCTGAAAGAATTTGCTACCTTAAGTTATCTACACCTGGAATACAGAGACGACCTTGACAATGCAGAGCACCATCTCCCCCTTAGGATAAAACTTATATTTTTTGGTTCTGTACTGACTCTTTCAACTTGACAAGGCTGAGATCTCTATCTTACTTTTATTTCACCTCAGAAACTAGAGATGATTCTAAACTACTCTGAACGCATACACCACCCTATGAAGAATCAACTAAGCAAATGCCTAGTTTGGCAAGCTGATGGACTTCTTGAGCTAACTTCTTCTTACAGTCTTCAACATGAGCAACACTACCCATAGACAGTCTACTGAGGGCGTCGACCACTACATTGCCATCACCTGGATGATAAAGGACACTCATGTCAGAATCTTTCAATAGATCTAACCACCTTCTCTGATAAAGATTGAGATTTTTCTAAGAAAATACATACTGAAGACTCTTATGATCTGTGAACATATCTACATGAACACCGTATAGATAATGCCTCCAAATCTTCAAGGCAAAGACTACGACTAATAACTCAAGATCATGAGTAGGGTAATTCTTCTCATAGGGTTTAAGTTGTCTGGAGGCATAGGCTATGACTTTACCATTCTTCTTGAAGACATAACCTAAGCCCACTCTGGATGCATCACAATACACCACGAACCCATATAAACCATCTAAAAGAGCTAAGACTGGAGCTGAGGTGAGTTGAGTCTTCAACTCCTGAAAACTCTTCTCGTAAGGATCTGACCACTGAAACTTGACCTTTTTTTGAGTCAATCTAGACATAGGAGATGTAATAGAAGAAAATCCTTCAACAAACTACCTGTAATAGCCAGCTAGACCTAAGAAACTCCTAATAGCTAATGGAGAGACAAGGTGAGGCCAGTTTCTTACTGGTTCGGTCTTTTGAGGATCTACTCTAATGCTATCACCAGAACAAATATGACCAAGGAATGATACTGACCTTAGCCAAAACTCGCACTTACTGAATTTGGCGAATAGCTGATAATCTCTGAGAGTCTGAAGTACTATTCTGAGATAGTCTGCATGATCACGCTCACTGCAGGATAGACCAGAATATCATCTATGAAGACTATGACGAATCTATCCAAGTACTATTTGAACACACGGTTCATTAAGTCCATGAAATCTATTAGGCCATTGGTAAGACCAAAGGACATAACCAAGAATTCAAAGTGACCATATCGAGTATGAAAAACTATTTTTAGAATGTCACATTCTCTGACTCTGAGCTTATGATAGCTGGATCTGAAGTCTATCTTGGAGAAATAACTGGCACCATGATGTTGGTCAAACAAGTCATCGATTCTAGGAAGAGGATACTTTTTCTTGACCATAAATTTATTGAGCTGATGGTAATCAATGCATATTCTGAGAGAATCATCTTTCTTGCACATGAATAAGACCGACGCGCCCCATGGAGAAATGTTGGGTCTGATAAATCCCTTATCTAAGAGATCTTTCAACTGCTCTTTTAGTTCTTTGAGTTTTATTGGTGCCATTTTGTAGGGCGGAATAGAGATAGGCTGAGTATCTGGAAAAAGATCAATACCGAAGTATATTTCCCTTTCGGGAGAAATTCTTGGAGGATCTTTGAGAAAGACATCTGAATATTCATTTACAACTAAAACTAATTCAAAGCTGGGAGTTTCAGTACTGGAATTCCTAACGTGAACAAAATAATAGACACATCCCTTAGATATCATTTTTCTTGTTCGGAAGTAGGAAACAAGATGACCTCTGAAAATGGATACACTACTTTTCCACTCAAGGACGGGTTTATTTGGAAACTGAAACTAGACTATTTTGTTTCTGCAGTCGACTGTGGCATAGAAGGAATGAAGTCAACCCATGCTAAGAATGACATCAAAATTAGTCATCTCTAATTCGACTAAGTCTACTGAAGTGACTTTCTGAAATATCATAACCAGGCAGTTCCTGTATACCCGCTGGGCTATGATAGTTTTACCCATTGGGGTAGAGATTGAAAATGGCTCTACTAGAATTTTGGGATTGACTCCGAAATCAACTGCTCTATAAAGAATGACAAAAAACAAAAAAGCTCCTGGATCTAGCAAAGCATAAACATGAACATAAAAGATCTGTAATGTACCAGTAACCACATCAAGAGAATTTTATTGATCATGTCGAGACTGAAGAGCATATAGACGATTTGGGCATTGCCACTAGTAGCACTAGAGGTGGCATCCTGATTATTTGGGTGATCAGACTGAGCTGAGGAGCGATTCTATTTACCCTGAGGACCTGGATGAGGACAGTCTCTGACTCTATGGCCTGGCTTGCCACATCTAAAATAAATACCACTGCCAGCCTTCCTTATTTCCTAATGGTGCTTGCCATAAGTCTGGTAAAGAGGATAGGTATGGACACTACTAACACTGCCCTGGGACTTAGAGCCTGGCGCTCTATCTTTGTTACCCTTTCTGAACTTAGGAACTGGAGCACTAGCTGAAGAAGGATGTGGAACTGATGACTTAGGACAAAACTGAGAATGGTTTTCTCTTTCTGACTTAGGCTGAGCAAAGTTAAAACTACTTGTCTTATCTCTCTTATTTTGCTTCTCCCTCATTTTAATCATCTGCTCCTCTATCTGATGAGCATGAGTCATGAGACTGGTTAAAGTCATGTCACTATTTAGTATGTTGGATCTATACTTATTACCCACGCTATCATTCATCCCTGAAACAAACTTACTCATCCTTGCCCTGCTATCTGCAACCACATGAGAGGCATATCTGGATAATTGAGTAAACTTAAGAGAATACTCTTTTACTATCATATTGCCCTACCTAAGGTTGATGAATTCTAGCACCTTATATTCTCTAAGTTCTAGGGGAAAAAATCTATCAAGGAATGTGGAAGCAAACTCTTCCCACTTAGTTGATCCTGCATTATCTGCCCTTTCTGACTTCCACTGCCTGAACCAAGTATGAGCCATATCCTGCAACTAAATTTTACTAGAAGTAACCCCCATTATGTCTGTAACCTTCTGCACCAGATCTAGGAATTCCTGAGAGTCCTTATCTATCTCAGACCTAAGAAAGGATGGAGGATTCATTCGAGTGAAGTCCCAAATCTTGGATGTAGGTGAATTGGCCAGAACGACAGCTGGTCTTTCATTCTGAGCAGCAACTAACTGATAAAGAGTAGTGAATACAGCCTTGAACTCCGCATGAGAAACATGTTCGTCTAAGGGATCTTCTTGGACAGGCTGGGTTCTTTTCTTGGGAGACATGTTCTGAAATAAGGAGAAGAAATGGATTAGACTGAGAGATTGAATTGAGATTATGCTCACTAGCACAACATAAATACTGAAAAAAGGGAAATTGTTCCTAAAACATCTTATAGCCTCCTACACATAAATATGGCGTACAACACACCCATTTACAAGACTATACTAGATGCGGCTTTCAAACTTCCTAGGACTCTATCAAACCTTAGGCTTTGATACTAAGTTTGTAATGCCCCGAATCTAATACCTAGAATGCTACACGGTGCTCATGACCCTGAAGGACCACGAGCAAACTCATGACTGATAGTTGTACCTGTATACAGCATAAACTACTGAATAATGCGGAAATATGAACTGAAAGGCCATAAGGTTCAAATTGGAACATAATATCTGATGAAAAGTATAACATCTTCATGGGGTATGAAATACCTAAAACAACTTAAATAAACTAACTAAACATAAAAGTTTGGAAAGCCTCTAACTGATTGAACTGTCTGAGTAAGGAGTTGATGGGACATGTCCCCAACTAACTCCAACTAATAAACTAATTAATAAGATAATAGAGAAATAATTATGTTCTCGAAGAATGTGGACTCACTGCTAACTCTGACTGCTGATATGTAGAATCTACTGATGCTTTGGAGCTCATGTCTCTGAACCTATGGTATAAGAAACCATAGCGCGAATGCATCAGGATGAATAAATGTACTGGTATGCATGTGAGGTATGCTACATGCATGGGGTTCATATGCATGAACGATAATAATAACAGACTGACTATCATGAGCGTGAGAATACATGCATGAGACATAATAACCAACACTAATACCGTGATAACATGATTTCTGAACCTGAATATTGATAACATGACATACTGATAACTGATAAAACTAATAACATGAGTTATTGTATCTAACAATCCTGAATCTAATGGAACTAGATGAGTTCTGTACTATATCTGAGTTAACTGTATCTGACTGTCCTGAATCTGATAGAACTAGCTGAGTTTCATACTGCATCTGAGTTAACTGTATCTAGCAGTCCTAAAATTTGAAGAACTATCTGAGTTCTTGACTGATACTGATATTGAAACTGCGGAAAGTAGTCATCTAACTGACATACCCCAAATATGCGATAATAGTTGAACTGGGGTCCAATCTATGCCCTGATTGAAAGGGTGTCAATACTGCCCCACTAGTAAGGACAACATGTGAGTAACCCTAATATAATAGGAAACTCTAGTGAGAATGGCGGGAACCCTTATATAGCAGGTTAAGCCACCTCATCTACCCTCATATAGCAGGCTATGATGTCTCAACCTATGCTGGCTACATAGTTTTGGAGAGCAAGGATTGCTCCTAAGAATCACACCCTCATATAACAGGTGAGTTCCCATCATTGGGTTCACTCGGTGCTAATTTCTAATCCCATCTGAATAGACACTGAACGTGATTTACTGAACTGAACATGGACTGAGTTACTGAATTCCATTGACTGATAAAATACTACTGGTATCTGATAACTGACTGAGTTCATGAGATCATAGATATTTCTTGAGTCATAAAATTATCTGAAGTCTAAGGATCATAGCTTAAGTGAGAGTATCGTGAAAACATGACATGGCTCTAGGCACACAGCTAATGTTTCGAGTAGAAGTACCCCCAGGACTCGATAGAAGGAAACTGACAAAGCATGAATTACTTGAACACATAATAATCACCATAATTCATAATTCATTTATGGAAGCATTTCAACAAATAGGTGATAGGCATAAACTTGTACATACATATGGATTTCATGATATCTGCTAGTTGGGCACTTTTCCTTCATATAGGAATTTAATCAAACACATGGTAAGCATAGTATGTGTAAACAACATTATATAATAATTAAACATCATGATTCGATTCTAATTTCATCATTCAAGGGTTTATTCATAGGTTTGCATTAATCTATATCTATACTAATCAAACCCACATAAAATTTATTACCCATCATGGAATAGAATTCAATTACTCAATGTCAACATGAACTAGAGTAGCCCAATCATGAAATTCATAAAGGAAATCCATAAAATTGACTTAGAAAAGGGATTCTTGGGCTTCATGGATGAAAGGAGTCCATGAATGAACACTATGCATACCTGGGATGATAGATCCTTGAAGGTTCTTGGAGAATTTCTAGACTGGTTCTTGAATTTTCATAAATTTCTTGAAGAAGGATTTAATCCTAGTTCTTGGATTTCGATCTTGAGATAAACCCTATCTTGATGTTATGAATGAATAATGAGAATGTGATTTCTGGCTGGATTTAACTAAGTATATAAACGGATGGTAAAAGATCAAAACACCCTTTAAAAAATGGCCTGAAAATACTGAACGTATGGTGAGACAGGCTTGGATGAAGGTCCGTCGGTCCTGACCGTTGGACCTGGACAAAAATGAGTCTGACTACCTCAGTGCGACGGCAGGCTCTAATGGTCCATCGATATACCGATGGTCCATCGACTGCTACTATTATTTTTGGATAGAAAGCAGGTCCACTACCTCAGTTATGATGACTGGCTCGACGGTCCGTCGAACTAGTGATGGTCCGTCGACCTGTCCGTTGGTTCTGGGCAGTCTAAACTACTTCCATAAAATGTCCATAACTTTTCTCCTGATACCAGATTTGGGCGAAATTGGTATCGTTGGAAATCTTATTCAATTTCCCATATGAGAGAAAGTGAAAATCTTAAAAATTACCACGTGTACAAAAATAGATTCATATTTCAATGCAAGTTCTAACATCCTTGAGATGATTTCAAGCTAAGAAAAAGGTACGGGTATTACAGGAACACAAGGACTTCTTCTAAGGATCACACTCTCTAATGGCAGGTGATCCCCCATTTTTGGGTTCACTCAGTGCTGAATCCTACTACCAACTGAAAGATACTGAACTGAGTATACTAAACTGGACTGGACTGAGGCTGAGTTTACTGAGTTTTCCTTAGTTTTGTAACTGCTTGAGTTTTACTGAATTCTATAACTGACTGAATTCTACTAATCGTGAAATGACTGATACGACTCTATAACTGATACTAGCTCTAGGTAAATAGCTAAATAATCGAATATTAAATACCTCCAAGACTCAATTGCATCAAAGTAAATCATGGAAAAATATTGAAAATATAATAATGGCTACTTGGCCTAAATTCACTCATTGAGATGTTTTAGCAAACACTAATAATGCATTTACTGATACATTATGACACCCCAACTTAGAAAGGAGTCTCATATAGGTAAAACACAGGAGGGATGCTGGGATATATAAGTGAGAAAGCCTTACTCCCTAGTGATGCATTTCAAAGTCGTGTAGGACTTGGCCCAGAGTGGACAATATCACTAGTGGGTTGGAGAGTGGCAGGGGTATCTCGGGCCTATGTGGTTTGGGATACCCATCGCGGCCAGGGCCTCGGGCTGGGTCATGACAGAATGGTATCAAAGCCTAAGGTTATTGGATTCATGGGGAGTCTAGTAAGCCGCATTAAGTAGAGTCTTAATCATCGGTGTGTAGCGCTCCACATCTATGAGCAAGAGGCTATGAGATGTTTTAGGAAAAAGTGTTATTTCTTTCTTTCAGAAGTCCATCGTGCTTACAGTTGTTTCCTTTCAGCTATTAATTTGTGCTCTCCCCTTTTATAATATACCTCCTCATCGAGCTAGAAGAAATAATGATGGTCAACAACCCCAACCTGCTGATCCACTGAATAAAAATATATCCCATGCTAAATTTTAGGCAGCCTTTTAGGCACTTACCCAAGCTGTCACTGTGAATATTCAGGCCAATCCAGCCCCGGCTCCACAATAGCAGGGAGGTGAATCAGCTGCTGCGAGGATCTGTGACTATATGCGGATAAATCCATCAGAATTTTATAGGTCCAAGATAGATGAGGATCCACAGTTGTACCTGGAGGAGGTATAAAAGATTACTTAGGTGATCCATATCCCTGAGGAGCATAGTATGGATTTGGTAGCATATCAATTGAAAAACCTTGCTTATGATTAGGTAGTTACTTGGGGAAAGGGTAGAGGTAAGGGTGTTGCCCCTACGTCTTGGCAGGAGTTCCAGGATGTATTTCTGGATAAGTTTTTCCCTTTAGTGATGAGAGAGATGAAGGTAAAAGAGTTCATGAACTTACGACAGGGCTCTATGACTGTTAAAGAGTACTGTCTAAAGTTCAATCAGTTGGCCAAATATGCTCCCGACTTAGTAACTGATAATCGGGCCAGTATGAGTAAATTTATGACAGGAGTGTCTAGCTATGTTGTTAAGGAGTGTAGGTATGCTATGTTAAATAGTGAGATGAATATTTCCAGGCTGATGACTCATGCCCAATAGATTAAATCAGACAAGATCAAGGAAAGGGATAGAATGAGAGGGAATAAGAGAGCTAGGTCCGAGCAGCATGGACAAGGTCAGACTAGATCACAGGGAGGGAATCTCCCTCAGTTTCAGAACTATTCATCTACACTAGCACCATCGTCATATAGTGCTCCTATACCTAGGGGTGGGCAGGAGCAAGGTAGCAGGTCATATGCAGCCAGGTCCTAGTACAGTATTGGCAATAAGCCAAATTATCCTCCATGTCCTAAGTATGGTAGGACCCACCTGGGTGAGAAGAAAGGTTGTTTTAGATGTGGTGACTTGGGCTATAAACTTATGGAGTGCCCACATGCCAGGCAAGGGTGTCGTGATAATCGCCCTCAAACTCAAACTCAGACTGCTAATGCTCCAGTTTAGGTAAATCGCCCAGCCCCAGCTTAGGGCACCTCTTCTATCACTGCTGGCGATCAGCACCAGAATAGGTTCTACGCTTTTCCATCTCTCCAAGATCAGGAGGACTCTCCCGATGTTGTTACTGGTATGCTCCGTATACTTCAGTTTGATGTCTATGTTTTGTTGGACCCTGGGTCCAGTTTTTCATATGTTACACCTCTGGTTGCTATGAATTTTGAAATGAGTCCTGAAAATATTCCTTAGCCTATCTTAGTTTCTACCCTAGTGGGTGATTCGATTGTTGCCCAGAAAGTGTATAGAAAGTGTCCTGTTATAGTCCTTCATAGAGTCATATTGGCTGATCTGATTGAGTTAGACATGGTGGATTTTGATGTTATTCTGGGTATGGAATGGCTTCATTTTTGTTATGCCTCTATAGATTGTCGTAACCGAGTGGTCAAGTTTTAATTTCCTGATAAACCTGTGTTTGAGTGGTCTGGGAGTTCTGTATCTCCCAAGAGTCATTTTATCTCATATATTAAAGCTAGAAAACTTATTTCCAAGGGGTGAATTTATCATCTGGTTAGAGTCAAGGACACTAAGTCTGAGACTCTAACTCTCCAGTCAGTTAGCATAGTCAATGAGTTTTCTGATGTCTTTTCGGAAGATCTCCCAGGGATACCTCCTGATAGAGAGATAGAGTTTGGGATCGATCTTCTTCCTGATACTCAGCCCATTTCTATTTCTCCTTACCGTATGGCACCTGCAGAACTTAAGGAGTTGAAAGAGCAACTCAAAGATCTGTTAGATAAGGGTTTCATAAGGCCTAGTATTTCTCCTTGGGGTGATCCTGTGTTATTTGTGAGAAAGAAAAATGGTTCTCTGCGTATGTGTATTGACTATCGCCAGTTGAATAAATTCGTTGTTAAAAATAAGTATCCTCTTCCTAGAATAGACGATTTATTTGACCAATTGCAAGGTTCAAGTTACTTCTCAAAGATAGACCCTTGATCCGGCTATCATCAACTCAAAGTTAAGGAGTGTGATACCTCAAAAATAGCTTTCCGAACTCGCTATGGTCATTTTGAGTTTTTTGTTATGTCCTTCAGGTTAACTAATGCCCCGGCAGCTTTAATGGACCTTATGAATCGAGTGTTCAGACCATATCTTGACATGTTTGTTATCATATTTATAGACAATATTCTGGTGTACTTCCATAGTGAGAATAAACGTGCAGATCATTTCCAAATTGTCTTGCAAACTCTTAGAAACCATCAATTATTTTCCAAATTCAAAAAGTGTGAGTTTTGGTTGAGGTTAGTTGCTTTTCTGGGTCATATCATTTCTTTTGAAGGTATTAAAGTTGATCCCTAAAAGACAAAAGATGTTAGGAACCGGCCTAGACCTATCTCTTCAATTGACATTCAAAGTTTCTTAGGTCTAGCTGGCTATTACTGCCATTTTGTTAAAGGTTTCTCCTCTCTAGCGTCTCCTATGACCCAGTTGATTCAAAATAAAGTGAAGTTCTTGTGGGTCGATTCTTGTGAGAAGAGTATTCAGGAGTTGAAGACTCAACTCACTTCAGCCCCTGTTTTGACTTTGCTTGATGGTGTTGAGATTTTTGTAGTATATTGTGATGCTTCTAGAGTTGGTTTGGGTTGTGTATTGATGCAGAAGGGTAAGGTGATAGCTTATGCTTCTAGATAGTTGAATCCTCATGAGAAGAATTACCCCACCCATGATCTTGAGTTAGCTGCTGTTGTGTTTGCTCTAAAAATATAAAAACACTACCTGTATGGTGTTTACATTGATGTTTTCACTAATCATAAGAGTTTGCAATATGTATTTACCTAAAGGGAGTTGAACCTTAGGCAGAGAAGGTGGTTAGAGCTGTTAAAAGATTATGATATGAGTGTGTTGTACCATCTGGGTAAGGCCAATGTAGTGGCAGATACCCTAAACAGGGTGTCTATGGATAGTATTTCGCTTATTGAAGAGGGTAAGAAAGAGTTGGCTCGTGATGTGCACCGTTTGGCTAGACTGGAGGTCAGGTTGTTTGACTCTACTAAAGGTAGTATAGGGGTGCAGAGTAGTTCCAAATCCTCCTTGATTTCGAAAGTAAAGTAGAAGCAAAACTTAGATGCTAGTTTGGTCAGACTAACACAATCAGTCAAGGATCAAAAGGTGGAGGTTTTGTCCCAAGGGGGAGATGGTGTGTTGAGACTGCAGGATAGATTATGTGTTCCGAATGTTGATGATCTGAGATAGAGAATTATGGTTGAAGTGCACGGTGTATGATATTCTATTCATCCTGGTGCCACCAAGATGTACTGCGACTTACGGGAAATCTATCAGTGTTGTAGCATAAAGAAGGATATAGCAGTATTTGTGGCTAAATGTGTGACACGCCAACAGATTAAGGTAGAACACCAAAGACTTGGTGGTATGATATAGGAGTTAGGTATTCCCACTTGGAAGTGGGAATAGATAAACATAGATTTTGTGACTGGCTTACCTCCTTCCCGATGCTATCATGATTCCATTTGGGTTGTTGTAGATAGATTGACTAAGTTTGCACACTTCTTGCCTATGCATACTTCTTATACTGCTGAGGATTACTCTAGATTGTACATCCGTGAATTAGTCAGATTGCATGGAGTTCCTTTGTCCATCATTTCAGATAGGGGTACTCTGTTCACTTCGCAGTTTTGGAGAGCTTTTCAGAAGGGTCTTGGTACCCAAGTCCATTTGAGTTCTGCTTTCTATCCACAGACAGATGGTCAGACTGAGAGGACCATCTAGACCTTAAAGGATATGTTGAGAGTGTGTGCTCTTGACTTTAAGGGGAGTTGGGATAAGCATTTACCGTTGATAGAGTTTGCTTACAATAACAGTTTTCATCTAGTATTGGCATAGATCCATTTGAGGCTTTGTATGAAAGGAAATGTAGGTCACCCATAGGTTGGTTTGAAGTGGGTGAATCTATTGTGAGTGGTCCTGATTTGGTCTTTGAGGTTATGGAAAAAGTCAAAGTGATTAGAGAAAGATTGAAAACCTCACAGAGTTGTCAGAAGTCGTATGCTGATGTGAGGAGAAGAGGCCTTGAATTTGACGTTGGTGACTTGGTGTATTTGAAGATTTCACCCATGAAGGGAGTGAAGAGATTCGAGAAGAAGGGGAAACTTAGTCCTTATTATGTTGGCCCCTACAGAGTTCTTAGTCGTGTTGGTAAGGTAGCGTATAAGGTTGAGTTGCCTTCAGGGTTATCTTCCATTCACTCTGTCTTCCATGTTTCCATGCTTAGGAAACACGTTGGTGATTGTGTTGTTGTATATCCTTCAAAAAACCCTGATGTGCAAAATAGTCTTTCTTTTGAGAAAGTTCCTGTTGAGATTTTAGATCACCAAGTCTGAAGACTAAGGAACAAAGAAGTTTCCTTGGTCAAGGTGTTGTGGAGAAACCAATCTATTGAAGGTGCAACTTGGGAAACTGAGACGGATAAGCAATCCAAATATCCGCACCTATTTTTTGCAAGCCCCGATCAAGTTGAAGGTACCATTATGCTCTAAATCATTCCTTTTCTATGCAGAATTGCAATAGTCCAGCAGTTATTTTATACTATTCAGCTTTGATTTCACGAGTCATGCACTCCTTGTTGTGTTTGAAATGTAGAATGAAGTAGAGGAAATATTAGCAAGTTTCTTCAGCTATGTACCCTTCGTTTTCTCTTTACTCTTAATATACTCAGCGTCATTCGAGGACGAATGTCCCCAACGGGGAGATATTGTAATGCCCCGCACTTTCCTAAGCTAGAAGTGAACCGTTGTTCGTACATGTGAAACCCCTAATTCTGTAAGCCATATTTGGGCACATGAAATACCAAGATTACCTTATTTATAAGAGAGCTTATTATGTGTTAAGTGTGGTTATATGAGTCACTTAAGGTAGTACAAGCTAAGAGTTTCAAAATCCATCAAGTTTTAGTATTTGAATTCGCAAGGGTCATCTTTGAATGAGAATAACTTGATAAATATGTGATATTTCTGCATATTTCTACACACCAACTTATAGAGAATCGAATTAGCTTTCCAACGATACCAATTTCATCAAAATCCGACACCTGAGCAAAGAATTATGGCTTTGTGAAGTAGAGTGTATCGCCTAACCAATCGGACATGGCTACTGGAATAGGTGTGCGATAAGCAATGCGGCGCATACTTAAATGTGTGCGATAAGAAATGCGATGTATACTTAAATATGTGTGATAAGCAATGCGGCGCATACTTAAATGTATGCGATAAGCAAGGCGGCGCATACGTAAATGTATGCGATAAGCAATGCGGTGCATACTTGGTGTTTCAGGTAGTAAAAACACTCCATTTTGAGTTATTTTGAGGGCAATTAAGTCTTTTGGCACTCCTTACACACTCCTAAACTTAACCTTATGAATTTAATAGAATCTGAATACATCATAACCCTATTATCAATCTAAGTTCATCATCCGAGAGCACTAAAGGAGAAACACAACTAGGGTTGCACAATCAACATTGAGGGTCCAATCTTTCAACAAATCTGTTACCATAAAGGTATGTGGGGTTTTCAACAAGAACATTCTTTCGTTCTTGTGCCCAAAGTTAATTTTCTTTACAAATATATACGATTTGATATGCTTTACTACGAATTCGAATATATGAATTTATGACTTATGATGTTTTCATGAGAATGTTGATATGGTTGCCTATAAAGCTGAAATTTTGATTTTTAAGTGATTATTTTTATGCTTATGACATAAAGTATGAAACTTTGAAAGATTTTATTGTGATATTGATATATGGGTTTTGAACTCTATTTAAGATTATTATTTTGTGAAGTATGAGTTATAAACACCTTGAGATTTGAATGATTTGAGATGATGAAGAATGATTTGACCTTGATGGTCGCGGAAGAATTTTTTTTGAACCCGAGATGAGAAAAGAAATCCACTTTTATTGATTATTATGAAAAGGGTAGCAAGATGGCACCCGTTGTGAATTGTTGAACTCTTTATTTGTGGATTTTCTTTTGAAAAGATCTGAGCTAAGTCTGGGAGTACTCTTTAGCACCGAGCGGGAGATATAGCTATTTTGGTACTTTCCTAGAACTACGTGTCCCATAGGATATGAGCACGAGGCTGATTTATATAGTGATCACTAGTGTTTGGATTGATGATTTAAGGTCCTACTCCGATGGCAAGGAATAGGGCGTCTCTCCCCAACATGGGTAGAACGTTGGACTCTATGTAGCTCACATGGTTTATGTCGGTTGTAAAAAACTCCCAGTGTATGTGTTTATTCTTCTGATTGAGATGAAAAATATAATAGTTTGAAAGTGTGAGTTGAGAAAGTTATCATTTTTGATGAATTTTGATGGATATTTCTATATCTTAAAGAGAATTGTTATGAAAGCTACTCGTTTTGATGACTTGAGAATGATCATGAAAGTGATTGGGATTTACTATGATGACTCACATGTTTTCACCCGATATGTTTTACTCTATGGTGATTATGATGATTTTATTTCGAACTATGTAAGTCTCTTATTACAGCATACATATTTTCCTATGAATATTTGTGATATAGGACTTTTATAAAAACTTGCATACACCCCATATACTCGGTCCATATTTATGGTACTGACCCATGTAGTCGTACATGGGCTACATTTTCCCTATAATGTAGGTTCAGGTGCTCATTCCCAGGATTGACGTGATTCTCCGAGCACATTGGTCTACATTTTCTGTAGTGGTGAGTCCTCATGGTTCGAGAATTGGTTATTTTAGATTTCACTCTTTTATTTTGGGTTATCATTTTATTCCCTGATGTTAGGGTCAGTTGGGGTCTGTCCCAATGGCTCAGTGTTATACAGTTTAGTAGAGGCTTGTCAGACTAGATGGTTAGATTGATTAGTCTTGTGGAGAGGTCATATTTTGTTACTTTCCGCATCTCTTTCGTTTTGAATTATGATATTATGGAGAATATCTTGGTGTTTGATTATAGTAATCTTATCAATGAGTGTTGAATGGTATGAAAATGGATCAAAGGGTTAGCTTGGGGCTACTTGTAGCCTTAAGCACCGTGTAATGCTTCGGGGCCCATTTTTGGGGTGTTACAAACTTGGTATCAGAGCCGCTCCTGTGTCGTCCCTGTCGATGTGGGCCAGAGTTCAAACTGAGTGTAGGAGAATCCCAGTAAGGCGGGGCAAACCTTAGCGAGGATGCTGAGTCTGTAAGGGGGTGTATGTGACACCCCAACTTAGGAAGGAGTCCCACATCGCCAAAACACAGAAGGGATGCTGGATATATAAGTGAGAAAGCCTTACTCCGAAGTGAATCATTTTAAAGCCGTGCGGGCCTGGGCCCAGAGAGAACAATATCACTAGTGGGTTGGGGAGTGGCAGGTCTATCTCGGGCCTGTGTGGTTTAGGATGCCCGTCGCGGCCAGGGCCTCAGGGCGGGTCATGACATACATGAATGTGGAATATATGCTATCATGTTATAATGACACTATTTCATTCACATAGGAATTTTACCAAACACATGTGAGGTATAAGTTACACATGATATTAAATAGCATGTAGACACCATAACTTCAATCCCAAATTACCAAATCAAGGGTTCAACATGAATTCACATGATACTACACACATGTTAAGTAATTGCACATGAAATTGTAATAAACCATAGAATAGAAACCCAATTAACATCATAATCATGATCATACTTAACTCCAACATGGAATTCATAAAATCAATTAACTTGAAGTTTGTTCTTGAGCAATTTAAGAGAGAATGAGTGTAATTTGCTTAAGGGGAGCTGAATTTCATGTTTTTGGGGCTGAATAGTCATGGGAAAATATCCCATTTATACCCCTTATGACGCAGTCTTTTAATGACTGAAAATAGGTCTAGTGACACGCATCCCGATGCACTGCGTTGATGGGATCAATTTTATGGCTACCGCCCGAGCCAAGTCTATGTCGACTCACTAGAATTTGATACTTGAAATTGGAAAAAATATTCATCGACGTGATAGGCGACATGGCGCATAGAGATCGCGTTGATATACTGGTTTGGACTCCCAAACTGCATCAAATGATGTCCGAAAAATTCGAAACTTGTCCGAGAACACCTATTGACATTCCTGATGATGAAGCAACTTAAAGATCGACATTTAATGGTCATATAGGTCGCTAAATAAGATCGTCAACTATGAAGGCTAAAATAACTCTAAGTATGAATACTTAGCTAAAAATTTTCTAAGTCTGAGACCCATTAACAAGCTTTAAAGGACTGAATTAAGCTAGAATTTTGCGGGGTCTTACATTTTGCTATGCAAAGAATTGATAAAATTAGCAGGAACTGAGATTGGTGCTTTCTCAATAAGAGTTTCAAGTTCAAAGGAATCAACACCAAAATAAATCCAGAACTTGAAGATACCTTTTAGAACTTCTTAGTCAATTGAAATTCCAAGGAATTTAATATAGTTCAATACTCTAAACTTAATTAGTATTTTCAGTGATCACAAAATTTTGACAACCAGTTGAGTTTGAAGGTCAATGTTTTTCTGCTAATATTCTTTTATTAAAGAAATAACCAGTTTCTCTATATTTTTCAAGTTAAAAAACTAGACAATATCATCAAGTCCATGAAACATATCATAAAATAATAAAATAGTGAATCTCAAACTAGTATTAGTTGTGATCACTCATATGAACCTCAAAAATCACCTAGGTTGATTTTCATCCAAAGACTGGCTGCATTGGTTGGATTATGAACTAGAAACAGATTGTTCAAATGGGGGTTGTAAATGATCAAGCTTATCCTCTCTGTGAACATGATCATGAGATTATAGCACACTTGTTCTTTGCTAGTGACGTATCTGCTACCATTTGAAAAAAGTAGTTGTCATAGTTAGGCATTACAAGAGAGCCCAAAGACTAGAATGATGAACTAAATTAGGTTGTTACATATGACAATGGAAGATCTCATTCTGCAGCAAGTCAACAACTTACCATGTGTGGAGAGAAAGAGAGAGAAAGGAATTTTAGAGTTTTCCTAAACAAAAAGCAGGCTATTGCCCAGATAATCAAGTAAATCATCCAGGAGATACATGCCAAGATTTCTAAGTATAGACAGATTGCTCCATGTTTCGAAGACAACAATTATTATCTTGATTAGTTTGTTTTCTCTATTTCCCTCTGTGTTTCCTTTGATTCATGCTCGATGATTGTCGGGAGCCTGTGTCTATCAACAATTAGATCTTAGGGCAACATGTGTCTATATCTACATTCAGGCTTATGAATGAGATCGATTAAGCTAGACAACTAAAGGCACCACGATGATAAAAATTTGACTATCATGAAAATTATCTTCGACTCTCAAGGAATGTAAAAAACTATTAGAAAGTAAAATAATTGTAAATCAAGAAGAAAAGAGAAAATGGCTAAATTTAGATTTGACTATCATAAAAAAAAAGCAAAGATTAAGGCAGTAAATTAGATTTTCTCCACAAAATACTAGATTACTTGTTATTAGAGATATTTGACTTAATTGCATCTTTGACTATCGTTACTCTAATTTATCTAACTTAACATTCAAATAATTCTAGACCATGTATAATGGATTACTTATTATCTGAGAAATGGCTTACTACAGTAATTTACCCATTCAAATGGACTATCTTAAAAGTTAATTAATCCTACTCAAGTTGTATATTAGTAGGATAAAGTTCATTATTGAACCTATCTAAAATTGTAATATCAAATGAGGCGTTCATGATCCGGTTTGACTCGGGTTTTGATTAAGAGCAAAACTAAATCAATTTATTTTTTTGTTATGTTTTAGTAAAATTAAAACTAAATCAAATATTGTTATCTTTTAAAATTTAAGATCAAAATCGACGTTGATTTTTTTAAAATTGATTTGATTTGATCTGATCTTTCACCAAATCGTAAACAACCTAGATTCTCAAATAATGATTAATGCCTAAAGAAATTACAATATCTCTAGAATTTTCTAAATATATTCTAATAGACCATCAAGTCCTAAACTAAAGACAGTAGCAAATACAATTTCGTACTAAACCAAAGTTGTTGCCACTAGTATTCAATCATAAAGAGCACAAAATAATACTAAAGGTCTAACTCTATTTCATTAGTAGGAAGTACATCTAATAAAAAAAACTGAGACTGGTTCCGACTTTCAATCAAGAAAACTTGAGTTATGTATGTCTAAAGTAGTATCCAGTTAATTTCTAAGTAGTACTATTTAGTCTGGCAATTCTGTTGCAAGATGTATTGTGAGTTTTTTAAATTCAATAACAGTGAGATGCTTATTTTTTACCATCGCAATGAACACTTAAAATTTTAGCTAATACAAAGGTACAATCTCTCACAATAAACCCTTCTTTTAAAAAGCACATAACCTTTTATCTCACAACATTGACTCTGAAAAAGGTAAAATTTATAATCAATGCATAGATTGATAAGCCTACTTAAATAATTTTGGGTATAAGCGACTTAGCATCGGAACTAAACAAAGATCATATAAAGCAACAGAAAATAAGAAAGTGTAAGACAAAGTAGAAACCTGTCTTATTCGTATTGTGCCTACTTAGTCAATAGAAAATATAATGAAGAGAGGGAATTGAGCCCTACTGAAAGATTTCATGAATTGGGGAGAGGAAATTATGCCCACACATTCTTAATTTTGAGTCCAATTACCCAATAATGTCTTGATTTCTAGGGATGTTTATTGTTTCTCTTTTTCTTTCTTCATACTAGTAAAATAAAAATAACTGTCGAGAAAATAAAACTTACTTTTAGAAGAAATTTAAACGTAATTTATATGCATACAAAATAAAATGCAACTGAAAATAAATTAAAATGCAGAAGAAAACTATTGAATAATTCATTTAATAATCATATTTCCAATCTCTTCAATGGATGCTATTTGTACCTTCTAATGAATATGTTTGTTTATTAATTTTCTCTAATCTTATATGACTAAAATGTATTTTATCATTCGTGTGTCTACAATACTTATTTTATGGAGATATTGAATTTAGCACTCCAATTATATAATATTGACATATTATAATTACTTTATAAAACATACTGTAGACAATTAAATTTGCGTTGAGAAAATAATTATGACTAACAGTATTACATTTCAATATAGTTTACATTACTTGTTACAAACTTTATGATCCTTTGAATCTTTTTTTTTTTTTTTGAAATATTTTATATATATAGAAATAAGGAGTTTATCATTGAAGGATCAAAGTAGTCCTCTATGATAACATGCTAGTTTATGATATAATGTGATGATAAATCGAGCAAGTTTTAATGAAGAAATTAAGTATTTATCCATGATATTATATCAATATATAGATATACTATGATGGTAATATAGAGGACTAAGGAGTGTCTTGTTGAACAATGATATTGTTCGAGTATATAGATATATAATATGTTGTGGTATAGTAAGGAGTATCTCATTGAAAGACTAAAGCAATCCTCTATGATATCATGTCAGTACAAATATATATTATTATGGTATAATAGAAGACTGAGAAGTTTTTTTATTATATATTCATTCTTCAAACAAGAAACTTCCCAGTCTTCTATTATACCATAATAATATATATTTGTATTGCATGATATCATTGAGTATTGCTTTAGTCTTTCAATGAGATACTCCTTAATATACCACAACATATGGTATATCTAAATACTCACACGATATCATTCTTCAACGAGACACTCCTTAGTCCTCTCTAATAACATCGTAGTATATCTATATATTGATATAATATCATGGAGGAATACTTAATTTCATCATTGAAACTTGCTTGATTTATCATCACATTATATCATATACTAGCATGTTATCGTAGAGAACTATATATATATATATATATATATATATATATATATATACTAATATACTAGGTGGTATACTAATTGTCTTATTGAAGGATTCAAGCAGTCGTCCATGATACTATGTCAATATATAGATGTATAATGATGTTAATAGGAGGATTGATGAGTGTCTCACTGAAGGATGATCTATATCAGTATATAAATAAATCACGATGGCATCATGGAAGAATGAGGTGCATTTCATTTAAGGACTTTAGCGGCCCTCCATGATAAAATATCAATATATAGATATACTATAATGGTATACTGAGTAAGTCTAATTGAAAAATTAAAGTAGTCCCCTAATTGAAGAATTGAAGTAGTCCTCAAAGTCATTGATACTATGCCAATATATAAATATAATGTGACGATATACTAAGGAGTGTCACATTAAAGGACTGAAGTAGCCCTTCATCATACTATGTCAGTATATAGATATACTATAATGATGGTCTCATTTCGTGACAAATCATTTTTTGTCCTAAAATTAGTTAAAATTTGAATACGAATCTTTTTTGTCACAAAAAATATATTGATACATTAGTGTCAAACCCTATTTTGTCATTAATTAAATTTTGAATGCGAAAAACTTTCATCACAAAAATATATTGATACATTAGCGACAAATTAGAAGTTATAGTTAATCATGGTAACATTAGCCACAAAATTTTAGATAATTTATGGCCAAAATTACAATAATTAACTATAAATTCTAATTTATCGCTAAAATATCAATATATTTTTTGTGAAGAATATTTTTTGTATCCAAAATTTAATAAATTTTATGAAAAAAATGGTTTGTCACTAGTGTATCAATATATCGTTTGCGACAACAAAAATTCATATCCAAACTTTAACTAATTTTAGGACAAAAAATAATTTTTCACGAAATGAGAACATCATTAGTGATAAAATAATGTGTCACAAATAACTTAAAATTTGTGGCTAATAGTACTCAAAAAATGACGCCAACCCATTGTTTAGTGAAAAATTTTAATGGACAAAACTTTGCTACAAATTTTTGTGTTTCATCACTAAAAGTATGCTCCTTGTGTATGTAAGCATGAAATATTGTTTTTGTTACAAAAAGTGAATGATTAGTGATGAATTTCAAGTCATAGCTAGTAATTTCATAGATATATATCACATGTATTGTAGTGAATCCATAGGCGACCAAAATTTACCATGATCTAAAGCAACATTATTGGTGGGGTGGTATGAATAATGATATTATGGAGTTCGTGGCTAAGTTTTAGAATTGCCAAAAGGTGAAATATGAGCATCAACGACTGGGTTGTATGATGTAGAGGATGTCCATTATCAAGTGAAAGTGGGAGCGGATCACCATGGATTTCATAGCTAGTCAACCTACGACCTTAGGGAAGTTTGACTTTTTTAGGGTAATTATGGATTGATTGACCAAATCAATGCATTTCATACCTATGACAACAAATTATAATATGGATAATTTGGCCAAGATCTATATTAGGGATATTGTATGATTTCATGGTGTCATTATTTCTATTTTATTTGATGGAGGTACTCGGTATACCTTAAATTATTGGAGCACTATTTAGAGTGAGTAGCGCACTCAACTTGATTTGAGCACGAATTTTAATCCTTAGATAGATGGACAATTTGATAGGACTATTCAAGTATAAGAGGATATGTTTCGAGCCTGTTTCATGGACTTTGGAGGTTATCTAAACCAGTACTTATCCCTAATGGAGTTTGTCTACAACAACAGTTATCATTCCAGCATTTAGATGGCATCTTTTGATTTATTGAGACTGATTTGTTGAAGAATTTAACAGACCATGTGAGACTGATTCAGCAAAGACTATTGGCTACCCAAAGAAGGTAGAAGAGATATGCCAACCGTCAAACCCATGATGTATCATTCATGATTGGATATTGAGTTTCTTTGAAATTTTTATCCATAAAGGGTGTGATGATGTTCGAGAACAAAGGAAAGCTAAGTCTTAGGTTCATTGGCCATTTCAAGATCCTTGCAAAATATGGAGATGTGGTGTATAGGCTAGATTTGCCTCCACATCAATCAACTGCTCATCATGTAGTCCATATTTTTATGTTGAAAAGATACTATACAGATGAAGTACATGTGGTTTGATGGAATTCCACTATGTTGGACCATGATTTATTCTTTGAGGAAGATCCTACTGCCATCCTAAATAGTAGACTAGAAATTTGAGATCTAAGAGTATTGATTCAGTGAAGGTCTATTGGAGATGTCTCCCTGTTGAAGAGTCTGTCTGGGAGGTCAAATTTGACAAACTTCGTAGATACCCCAAATTTTTACCGCTTCAGGTACCTTATTTTCTTTTTAGTTTGAGACAAACTAGTGTTTAATAGTGGATAATGTAACAACCTTAATTGTGAAATTCCTCTGTTTGTGTATTTTAACCATTTTTTCTTTCCCCAGTTGTTATATGTTATTTATGAGATGGGGGGGGGTGCCTCTGTTTGTGTATTTTAACCATTTTTTCTTTCCCCAGTTGTTACATGTTATTTATGAGATGGGGGGGGGAGGGACTGACACAGTCCCTGATGTATTCGAAAGTGATTTGGGAGAGTTTGAGATTCTTAGAGGCTTTAAAAGATATGAGTTTGATTCTAGTAAATATTTTATGTTTCAAGCACAAGATGCCAATTTCAAAAATTTTATTAGATCCGAAGCATTGATTTTGAGCTAGTAGCATGGGTATTTTGAGCCTGAGCCTTATTTTGTATTTCGAACCGTTGAATAAAAACTAGTGAAATAATCCAAAATGACATCTCAGGGGCTAAATTATTATAAACAACCTCTTTTCAAAAATCTGGCATTGCCATTGAATCCAAAACATTGAAAATAGCCTATAGCATATATGGTTTTGTTTTGTGGGGTACCAAACAAATCTTGAGAGTTCATTCGATGACTTTGAAGTTATGAAAAACCAGCTGGTGCACTAACATTTTTTAGTGCAAAGACCCTTTATCACGAACACAGACCCTTGACGGCAAACACTGGGAAGGAAAGAATCTTTCATCGCAATGATGTTGTGTGCACTTTCACATCGCGAATGAGACTAGACCTTCACGAATGCAATGGGTTTGAGTTACCTGCCTTGGCAAATGAAAAGGGATGGCCATGAATGCAAAGGCCTAATTATTGGCCCGTCCCGTCAATGTTGACCCTAGGTACAGTATAAAGAATGGTATAAATAGCTCATTTTCATAATTTTATTTCATTTTTTTGGACCTTGGAGCCTTGGAAAAGGGAGATTCTTAGTGTTTTCTCCTCCATTATTACTTGGGTAGACTCTAAATTCATCCTTTCATTGTTTTCTAGTTATTATATCATCAAAAATACCTTTTAATATTGTTTGCAAACTAGAATTTGGAAATTTTTCTAGTAAACTCTTAAAATAGTTTTTCATCTATTTGAAACTTCTTTTCAACTTGCTTTCGTGTGAATTTTTAGTTGAAGATTTCTATTGTTATAGATAATATGTTTTTAAAATAAAATTTCAATTTTACCCTATTTTGATGTCGAACCTATTTCGAACTTATTTTAGACCTATCTTAAAAATAGTCGATATGGGTATTATTAGCTTTCTTTCTATACATAGATTATGTATTTGATAGATTAGATTACCCCAAGACTATTCGATAGGAAAAGACTCTGCGTTGAAGGTTCTAGGGATTTTGGCACTTTGAGGTAGGTTTTGGCTTAACTTTCTTCAAGTTGGGTTGGATAGTGAACGTGCATGTAAAGAATGATATGGGGCAGAAAATTAGCCATGAAAGTTATATTTTGAGACTGTTATCATTATCCTATGCTCGTATGGGGGCTTATATGCATATTTTTGTTGACTTGATATATTATATATGTTGTGTGTTGCCCATTTTGGAGCTTTATTTGACATCATAGACCTTACATATGTAGTAAATGTCTTGTTTGATGTTGTAATGCTAGTCCGGGGGCTTGAGTAGAAGTTATATTCCTTCTTAGAGCATTAATCGCCTCTATCATGATAGTAATACCTGAGTGAGAGGTTTGGAGTGAGCGTTGATGTATTACATAACTATTCATTATAGTGGTGTCGAGCGAGAGCTAAGATCATGAATTATTAGAATATTTAGTTAATTATGAGCTCTTTTATAGTTTTATTTAATTGATCATTATCTTCATACTAATTGATTGTGAGCATTACATCCTCATTTCATACATACATAGTTATGAGATTTTGGTACCACTGTAAAATAGTAATTTGAAAGAAAATTTTTTTTTTTATTAAACCCCTTGGTCGAGGTCATTTTCGACAAAGTTAGCTAAGAAATAATGAAAAATCTGGGTTGAGGTCATTTTCCAATAAGGTATACTGAGGTAATGAAAGTATATGGATTGCAAACCCCCTATGAGTATTGTCCTAAAGCGTTGAGACTTGCAAGGTATATATGTAAGTGTCACTATCATTACATATTGCCTTGTTGTTTTATCCCTTTTTAACTCAAAGGGTTGAAAAATATTGATTTCGACTTTTTAAACTATTTTGAAACTTTAAAGAAAATTTCAAAACAATCTAAGAAATCACATAGTCGCCACTTAATTAATTTATTTGAAAAGAAATTAAGAAAACTTTAAAATAAAATCCTAAGTCTCAAAATAGAAAAAGACTTAGGTTTTTAAGGAAATCCTGGGTAAGCGGCTCCTATTAACATTTTAGGAAGGTTTTAAGACACCTAAAATGTCCGCTAACTTACGGTTATCTGGACTATTTGAAAACCACTTTGACTAACATCGGAAAAAGAGAAGTTGGTTTTTGAAAAGAAAATATATATTCTTTGAAGGTTTATGCAAAATCAGTTTTTTTAATAACTCAGTGGGGAATTTAACTAGGCCTAAGAACGGTAATAATAACTATCACGTAAAAGGGTAAGGGGAAAACTAAAAGACTTAGGCCATTAGGCCCAAATCAATAAACCTATCCTGATCAAATTTGGTCTTTCGACCCATCATCACCTGTCCTAATATAAATATTGGGCTTTCAGCCCACAACCTACTTCACTTATATTAATTTATAACTTTGGCTTTGAGGCCCAAATGAATGAACAAATCCATAAATAAATATATCGATAAAGAATAAGACAATAATAAAAATCAAGACTTTTCAAGTCTATTAGAGACTTCATCGATGGGTTTTGACCCATTTCCTTCTTCTTCCATCTTCTTGCACCCGCACAGCACATAGTAAACCTTGGGTTTAAACTTCAACTTAACTCAAAGAGGTAGGCCTTATTGACCCATTACGAAATGCAAGAGGAGAGGAGTCCATTTTGACTCGAGACATTTTTTGCATGCAAAGAAAAGATAAGGAAATTAATATATGTTCAAGGCATAAAAGTGACACATTTCAAAGCAAATGAAAATATCAAGAACTAATCTTTGGATGACAATGATAAGCACACTTGCACACGCATAACAAGAATAAGAGTCAACAGGTAAAATGCAAAGCAAAGACACCCACTTACATGTCTCATGATTTATGTTTATATTAAGAATGAATAAAGGTAAAAGGAAGAAAGTCATATTCAATGAATTAATGCGAGAACAAAAACTTAAGCTTGCGAAAGTAAAGGGATGAGACAATAATAAAAATATCTATGACTTCTAAAATTGAACAAACATAGATACTAATCCATATAACAAAAGAAAATAAAGGCTAATATTTCAAGAAAGGGACTTCTTAAATTTTAATTAAGGCGACATTAACGAAGATTCATACATTCAAATCATCGTCAACTTTAGGAAAACATGTAACGACCTATGATTTATCTTTCTAAGACATCGTTGATTCTCTTTTGATATTATGAATCAAAGAGAGACATGAATTAAGTTTTTACACACACAAAGAGTACATATAACAATGTGGAGTAAAAAATTAGAATAAAAGTTTAGCATCTCTACAAGTAAAATATCGTTCAACAATCATACTATGCATGACTAAAAAATATCTAAATAATTCTATTTAGCCACAAAAGTCTGAAATTTCTCATTATTTTGACAAGACAACATGCAAAAGATGAATAAACATCTTGGATGGAAAATAAAGCTAACACTTCATATCTTATATGAGGACTCTGAAATCCATTAAAATAATTAACTAGCAAATGACAAATTCTTGACTTAACCAATTACTATTTTATTAAGGCAAAACAAACAATAGTAATTATTTTTCCAACATAAAAGAAACAATTGTACATACTAAAAACTAACATATCCGTCAACAATAAATTTAAACAAGGTATGAGTACTTCTTTTGAGCAAAGATCAAAACTTTATACATAATAACCAAAGAATAAAACCAAAAGGCAAGACAATTAATATTAACTATTCTTTTCAACATCAATGAAATAACTTTACATGCTTAAGACAAACATATCCACCAACAATGAGTTTAAACAAGACATGAGTATGTTTTTAAAGCAAGGATCGAAATTTTATCCATAATAATCAAAGAATAAGTTCAAAAGGCGAAACAATAAATATAAACTATTCTTTTCAACATAAAGAAAATAACTTTACATGCTAAAAAAAACATATCTACCAACAATGAGTTCAAACAAGGGATGAACACAGTTTTTAAGCAGAGATTGAAAGTTTATCCATAATAATCAAAGAATAAAGCCAAAGAAACACGTTCAATGATTTCTAGCTCATTTTTATACCATGAAAGTTAAAATAACCATAATATCGATACCATAACATCCTATGGCCTTCAAGATCGTCTACAACAAACAATCCCAACAAACACAATTACAACTACGAACTACGAAGAAAAAGGAGAAGAAGAAGAAAATGATAATAAATCTAAAAAGAAAAAGGTGTGTTTACCTTTTTTGGGGTAGCAAAATGGGACTTCAAGCTCTCTTCAGAGTCTTGATCACCACAGAAAAGCAATCTTTCAAGAACCCCGATTAGACTACCGCTTGAAAATTTTTATTAAAGAAAAGAAATTTAACGATTTTCTCAAAAGTTTTTCCCACTCTTTGAGAGTTTTTTTTCTCTTTGAAACTTCCTCATTCAACAGAAAGAGTGGTAGTATTTATAGAAAAAAATGGCGATCCAATTCTATTAATCCACCAATGTGGGAGAAAATATTTAGGAGTATTTTTGGAATTTTAAAAATTGAAGATAAGGTGGGGTGGAAGATAAGGTGGGGGATAATTGTACAATGTAGTATAATTTTTTAATTTCAAAATTGAAAAAAGGACCAGGTTAAGGGGAGGAATTGTACAATGTAGTACAATTTTTAATTTCATAATTTGAATTTGAAAAAAGGATAAGGTTGAGGGAGAATTGTACAATGTAATACAATTTTGAATTTTAAAATTTGAATTTGGAAAATGGATAAGGTTGAGGGAGAAAATTGTACAATGTAGTATAGTTTTTGAATTTCAAAATTTGATTTGAAAAAAGGACATGGTTGAGGGGGACTATACAATGTAGTACAATTTATGAATTTCAACATTAAAAAAAGGACAAGGTTGAGGTGGAATTATACCATCTTGTACAAATTTGAAACTTGAGATTTGAATTTCATTTAGCTGGGAATTGGATAGAAATTATGAGAGTTTGGGGGAATTTAGGATTCTTTAAAAATATAACCCCAATTGAGATTTAAAATTTAGCCAAATTTATTTAATTTTGACCAAATTGAAAATCAATTGACCGATTGCATTGCAATTATGGCCAATTTGATTTCACTTATGGTGAAATATAATAGATTGGCTAAATTAAATTAAAATTCAATACGAATTAATACTTCCTTTAATCCTGAGCATCTTGATTTAATAAAATCAAATAAATATTTCTCCAAGTAAATTAATTCTGAGAACAAATTTTATTTAAAGAGATAATACCCAAGTACCCCCTGAACTATACTCAAAAAGGTTATGATACACCTCAACTTAAAGGGGGTCCCATTACCCCCTTGAACTAATTAAAAGTATAATTTTGACACTCATAGTGTCTATGTGGCACATACATGGCACATATATGGTACAACACACTGAAGTATCCACGTAGGCACATGTGTGTACCTCATAGGAACTAAAGGTGTCAAAATTACACTTTTAATTAGTTCAGGGGGTAATAGGACCCCCTTTAAGTTGAGGTGTGTCATAACCATTTTGGGTATAGTTCAGGGGATAATTGGGTATTTTCTCTTATTTAAATCAAGACTTTATCCATTTAGATTAATTTTCAGGCTTAGTTACTAAAATTTTAATTTTCATAAAAATATTCATTTAAGTAACAAAATTTATACAATTTTTCATATGTAAATACGGAAATGTATAATCGTTAATTAAATGAAAAAAATAATTCAAATAAATATTTTAGAGCGCATTTATCTGGATGAAATAAATATTTTAATTTTACTAAAAATTGAAGAAACTCAGGGTTAAAGTTAGTCATGGAGGGCAAAAATTAGGTGTCAACAACTGCCCCCTCCTTTTGGGTAAGCTGGATGCAAGTAACCCTGGGCAAAGGGAGCTTGACATTCCTAATTTTTATCCAACCACAAATTTATTTCTGAAAGACATTGATTTTTGCACGAGTTTTATGGAGTTATTGCCGGACTCCGATATCAGGTTTCCTACATATATCAGGTTATATGAGAATTCAGGTCACTTGTAGTTCATAAAGCTTGACTTAAAGCACGATTTTCAAAAAATCCGCAAGCTATCTTGGTTTTAGAGTTTTTGATAAAACCAAAAAGATGGAGAATAAAAGAATTTTGGGGAGTTGGAATGCAATCGAGTTTTCTACATAGAACCCAGCCTACATATCCCCAAAGCTCAAGGAATCAGACTGCTTGTATTTCGACTTGATCGGTAAAAAATATAGTCCTTTATTTTAGACAATCTTCGGCTTAGGATGAGTAAGAAGATGATTGAGTTGTGAAAAAGAGTCTTGTATCCTCTTAACAATGAATTTGGAGCTCTTCATATCCATAGGTAAGAATCTACCCAAACATAATTTCCAACACACTAGGTATGCTATCACTCAGACTTGAAAGCAAAAGAAGTTTACCCTCGGTATGAGTTTAGATATATCCCGAAGGTGAAGCTGAAACTGAAAGATCCCAAAAATTCATATGCCTTCTAACAAGGGTGTGGTTTGATGGTGGTGGTGATCACCCTTTAGCTCACGTCCAAAGAGCTTGACGTCCCACTTTAGACTATGTCCCATTTTGCTACTAAGAAAGAGTTCCACTTCGTGATGTGTCCTATCTATAGTCATCCACATCAGTGGTTTTGATTTGAGATTTTCATCCTCTCGGATGCTCTCAACAATGTCTCAAAAATTGTTAGTGCTAAACATAATTCATGAAAGGAATATATATTCTTTTACCATATCTCCACGTGAGTTATTGCCTAAAAAGCAAAGTCATCCTTTCATGTACCTGTTTGGAAAGAAATAACTTGAGACAATATACACAACAACCTACATGGTTATTGCATAATTATCTTATTTGTCGAATGAATATGTCTTCAAAGTAGGGTGACCCTTTTTCCACCAACGACACTTATGCATAACGGTTCCTGCAACCGTGTAATCTTATGCTGATGCGGCAAACCTTTTGGTCACCTAAAATTTTTTTTATATGTGGAATGATAACCTCTCTAATTATAGACAATGATTCTTTGCATGTGACCTCGGGTAAGTCTTGCACATCTTTTGTATCGACATGACATAGATTTTCCTTGAATTACCAATCTTTGAATAATCATACGCATTATTTGATGTTGGATACGAGGTGACTTACTGATATCCTTTGAATTGCTAGCTTTAAATATAATCCTAAACATTATCCTCCTTGGATAAGAGATGACTTACAAATGTCCCTCCAATCGCTAGTTGTTACGTGTTCCTGCACATCATCCGACCTTAGATATAATATGACTTATAGATATCTCTCAAGTTGCTAGTCTTTGAGAAATCCTGTACATAATTGATCTTGGATATGATGTAACTTATAGAGAACCCTTATACGTATCAATTTAATAATCTTGCATATTCTCTGATAAGGATTTAGCTGTGACTTATGGATAACCTTCAAACTAATGATCTTAGGGTAACCTTGCACACTATCTAGTTAGGATATTATTGCGGCTTATGGATGAAGTATGGACTATCAACTCATAGGTAATATTGCACACTACCCTATAGCAAATAATATGACTTATAGATAACCCTAGGATTGTCAATTTCTAGGAAGTCTCATATGTCGTTCACTTTCAGATATCGACTTAAAAATATTCCTTCGAATCATGGGCTTTTGATACATTTAGATATTGATTCATGATGAGATATCTTCAACGCTAGCGTTTTTGTCTCGTATGTCAATAGATATTAAATGTCATGATATCCTCGATGCCAGTATTTGTGTCTCACATATCAATAGCTATTAAATACAATAATATCCTCGACGCCAGCGTTTATGTCACACGTGTCAATAGATATTAAATTCAATGATATTCTCGATGCCTGCATTTGTGTCTTGCATGTTAACATATATTAAATTCCATAATATCCTCCACGCCAACATTTGTGTCTTGCGTGTCAATAGATATTAAATGCTATGATACCCTCGATGCCAGTGTTTGTGTCTTGTATATCAATGGATATTAAATGTTATAGCCCTCTCATCAATGGCATAAAATGGCCCTCTTGGCAATGATATGCAATGACCCTCTCGAGAATGGCGTGAAAAGGCCCTTTCAGCAATGGCATTAAATGGCCCTCTCAGCGATGTCATTAAATGGCCCTCTTAATGATACTATTCAATGGCCCTCTCAACAATGGCAAGAAATATCCCTCTCAGCACTGATATGGAATGTTACTCTCGGCAATGGCATGAAATGGCCCTCTCAGTGATGATATGTAATGGACCTCTCGGCAATGGAATGAAATGGCCTTCTCAGCAATGGCATGAGATGACCCTCTTGGAAATGAGATGATATTAAATGGACCTCTTGACAATGAGATAATATGAAATGGCCCTCTTGAAAATAGAATGAAATGGACCTCTAGGCATGGCCTTCTTGTGATAGCAGAATCAACCCACAACACGGAAGCAAGACACAAACACAAGACTAGGCCGAGAACAACAAGACACCAACTCTCAGCCACAAGTCTAAAATTGAGAATACAATAAGAAAGTTAAGGTAACAAGGTATTTTTCACACCAAAACAGCAAACAACAAGATGAACACGAGATGAGGAGAACAACAACACAAAAACAACAATACACGGTTTTACTAGAAAAAGAACACAAACACGATTACAAGAAATATAAAGATAGGTAGTGAGACATCAACTCTTACAAGAGCTAACAACCTAAGTGTATCTTAAACACTAAGACCCTTAACTATTGTAAAAGAAACACCAACACTCTTACCATGACACAAGAGGGCGTTAATCACTTAAGCACCAAGGTTTCTAACAATGTTTTGCAATACTAGTAATTCCACACTAGCATCACCTTCATTTCGGTTTTGGTGGATTTTACAAGCCCTACAACTATGGTGTTACACTCTCCATGAGAGAAGAAAGGTGTTACAAGTTATGTCTTACAATATTATTCAACAACTAAAGAACTAAAGACCTAAACTAGTCTACTTATAGACTTATTACAAACATAAGTGAAATATCCCAAAAGCCCTTAATGAAGGGAAGATAAAAGGTGTCTATGGAGTGTATGTAGGGGCGGACTTGGTGTGTCCAAATCCCTCTTCACACTTCAACTCGTACACTTCCCCGGTTTGATTCCATGCATGCTCACGTACATCCATCATCATGATCGTGCCCGTCTCATCCTCTCCATCTTGAGAGGAATTGGACCTCAAATTCATGGCTTCTTATCTTTCAATTTTGGACTTCATATGCATTATTATATGGTCAAAAATCTTCACCACCAACTTTATTTTGCACCTCAGCTTCCTTTCTATCTTGAGATTATCTCTCAATCTCATTCGCCTCAATTCCCATATATTCACTTGGTGGCGGGTTCCTTGTTGATCCCTACATCTTCCTCTCAACTCATCTTCCATCATATAAGCATTATCAAAGACTCCATATTCTTCATGTCCCTATTTATTGTATACCTCTACGTGGATGTCTTGCCTTTAAGAAAGTGGAGCTTTGGTTGAAAGGATTGATTTGGTGAAGTGGAGCTTTGATTATGGAGCTTGGATGGGAGAGTTTGGTTTTGGTGGAGGAATTTTTCTTCCAAGTCCTTTTTGTTGGACTTGATCAATTTATGAGGGAGGTGGCCTACTTAGGTCTCAGTTTTGAGGGTAATTGGAAACTTGGCTTATGAAATTTGGTCTTGGAGGATTGATCGTTGGATGTAATGTTTCAGGAGTAGAAACACGAGAGTTCCTTCGACTCTTTATTCGATCCAACCTATCAAGTATAGTAGACATATCTGAGCTTAATTTTTCAAGTCCTGCATTCGCCTTAGCCATGCCTCGGGAAATAGCATCAAGGTGGTCCAAAATGGATTCCATTATGGCCAAGAAGTTAACTACAAAATAAAAAATACGTTAGTTGTACAAGGGGTGAAATGGTATCCTTTGATTGGTTGTGGATAGTGATGTGGAAGCCTTGGAATGGTTGTGGAATTTGAAAATTTTAGTGTTTTTCCAACTTGTGGAAGAGCAAAATTAGTTTAGGAGGGAAGCCAACAAGTTTTTGGAGTCTCTTTTTACATTAAAAAAGGTTGACTTGTCTTGCACCTTTTGGGAAAGACACTTTTTTAAAGGGTTGGTAGCCCTTTCCTCTTTTGTCAACCTTGGAAAGAGTTCTTTCTCTCTTTTGGCAACAAGCCTTTTTGAAAGCCCCTTTTGTCCCTTACTTCTTTGGTATAGCTTTGGGACTAGTTTCAAGACAAACAAGAGACTTTACTCTTTCCACTTAGTCTTAAGATCAAATCACTACTATTGAAGTTCTTCTTGCCACAAGACATGAAGATGGTTCAAGAACATCAAGAACTTTTAATAGAGATTTGAAGACCAAGGTTCAAATTGTTCCTCCCAACAACAACATCTCCTATTCAAACACAAATCCACAACAACAATACCAACAACACACCTTTAAAATTTGGATTTCACAACAACAACACACCAAAAATGTCTAATTTTTGGATTCACAAAACCAACACCAACAATACTTTGGCCAAACCTTGAATCCGCACAACACAACACAAGAAGGAGTTCAACTTGGATATTGACTCTATTTGGGTTAGGGAAGATGAAACCAACACTAATGACACCCAAGACTCACAGAATACTTCTAGATCTAGTACTCAAAGACAAGTCTCATCCAAGACTACAACAAGAACAACAACTTTCTCAGCCAAGAACACCAAACTCAAGAACAAAACTCTTTTTTTTTATTTTTCAAGTGAGCTAGCCCAAGATTGATTTTGTTGGAACAAAATCAATGATGGATTTTATGCCAAATGATAGTGAAATCAACCCACAACACGGAAATAAGACACAAACACAAGACTAGGCCGAGAACAACAAGACACCAACTCTCAGCCACAAGTCCAAAATCAAGAATACAACAAGAAAGACAAGGTGACAAGGTGTTTTTCACACCAAAATAGAAAACAACAAAATTAACACGAGATGAGGAGAACAACAACACAATAACAACAATACACGATTTTACTAGAAAAAGAACACAAACACAATTACAAGAAATATAAACATAGGTAGTGAGACATCAACTCTTACAAGAACTAATAACCTAAGTGTATCTTAAAAACTAAGACCCTTAACTATTGTAAAAGCAATACCAACACTCTTACCATGACACAAGAGGGCATTAACCACTCAAGCACTAAGGTTTCTAACAATGTTTTGCAATACTACTGATTCCACACTAGCATCACCCTCATTTTGGTTTAGGTGGCCTTTCCAAGCCTTACAACTATGGTGTTACACTCTCCATGAGAGAATAAAGGTGTTACAAGTTATGTCTTACAATATCATTCAACAACTAAAGAACTAAATACCTTAACTAGTCTATTTATAGACTTATTACAAACATAAGTGAAATATCCCAAAAGCCCTTAATGAAGGAAATACAAAAGGTGCCTATAGAGTGTATGTAAAGGCAGATTTGGTGTGTCCAAATCCCTCTTCACACTTCAACTCGTACACTTCCCCAGCTTGATTCCATGCATGCTCACGTATATCCATTTCATGATCGTGCCCGTATCATCTTGGCACTAGAGTAATATGAAATACCCCTCTAGACAATGGCATTTAATGGACCTAGGGAAATGAGATGATATGAAATGGTTCTTTTGGTGATTTGAAAACAGTTTCACCTGAGTCCGTTTGTCTGCGTCTTGCTTTATACATATACCTATACTCAAGGTAGACAGTTAGTAGACACAATGTTACTCTCACTAGCGACCAAAGTCAAGCTTTATGACAAATACTGAGCTTCATAATTTGAATGACTTAATCCGCTATAAATTTTCTCTATTTAAAGCAATAATTAAATAGAAAATCCACTGAATGCAAGTAAATAGGGGAAAATCCTTATTTGGGGATTACTCAGATCATTTGTTTTGCTTCAAGGCAAATTTTAAGGCTGACTTTCTACTCTCTCTCAAACTGAGTGATCCTTTTGAATGTTGTATTTATTGTGCCGACTTCCTTGAATGCACCTGCGCTCAAGGTAAATATTTAGTAGACATAAAGTCGCTTTGCTAGCAACTATTTTTTTTAGAAAATTCTCAATACAATATTCATGAAGAAGATAAGTTGTCTTTGTTTGTCCTTCATGGTCTCAATAAATGAGATAGATAATTCAAAAGGTCCTCGATAAATGGGTATTAAACCTATCTCTGGGACTACCCGAAAATACCATTCTTGAGCATTATATGCTTTGATGTGGCTCGTGACTTGCTTGGGAATTTTTGAAAAAGATTTCCATTTTTTAATAGTCATCCCTACATTCATAGAAAAATAATTAGTCTTGAGCGATACTACTTTGTGTTTCCTCCTTCGATTCTTGGTTTGCTTCTCTCTACCTTTCGGTAATTCGTCAAGTTGGGACTTCCACCCTAACTCCCATCCCAATAGATGCTTAGGCAAAATCACTAAGTAAGATATTTGTATAGATTTTTGAAAGTAGTCTTAATTTTAAAAAGTAGTTTCAAAATTTTTTATAAAGCTTTAGAAAATCTCTGTTGGTCATATCATTAACTAGCCCGATGAACGTCTTTCTCTTGGTTTCAAGTATATCTGACGTTTGATGGAGAAAATCCAGGGATTTGTCATTTTTGTTGGGGGTTTCTACCAGAAGTTCTTTCATAGCCGGAGATTTAGTCTACCTAGACTTGGTCGCACTTAGTGATTTCCCAAAACTTGACTTCGACCTCTAGTGCTGGGTGATTTGAAATATATTATAGTGTTTAGTGAAAATTTTGAGGCCCTCCTCAAAATTTTTTCCCCAATTTAATATTATTTGAGATGATCTCAGCTTGAGAGGATCTGAAGGCTTCATAGGCCTTTATTTTCTTTATTGGATGATGATCTTTCTCTTGTGAATTTTTGAGATTATTTTTTGAAAATTTTGCCCCAATTTCCATTTCTTAGGGTAGTGTGACCAAGCCATTGGGGCACCTACATATCCCATTGAAGTAGGAATTAGGTCAAACATAGTTTAGAACAACGCTAAGGATATATAGAAAAATCTAATGATTTGAATGAAGTCGGCATAGGCTGCCTACGTATCTCATTCCTGATAATTCATATCATCACATAGTTCATATATAAAAGGAACGGATAAAATCTCCTAAGGGGTTGACCGAAGCTAACATAGGCTGCCTATGTATCCCTTTCTTGGGAATTCGGGTCAAACGTAGTTCGTATATGTAAGACCCCACAAAGTTCTCTTATCGTTAAGGCTGTCGAAATGAATTAAAAGAAGTCTTACACTTAGAATTTTTGCTAAGTATTCCTAACACTTAGTTTATTCTTGAGCCTTCAACTTCGAGAACTTATTTCATGACCTTTCCGATATTTGTTTTTTGATTTTCAAATTGTGTAGCCATGGGTCATGTCAATAGTACGTCTTGGGCATATTTCGGGTGCATCTTTGGTGCATTTCAAGGGCTTGATTCACTGGTTTAAAATGCTCCTGCATTCCGAGCACATTTTAGGCCATAATTTTAGGGTCAACTTCCAATGATCATAACTTGATGTATATAATAAACTGGGAGAGCTTCTATATATCCAATGAAATATCTTTGAATCTTATTTCCAATGTAATCTATTTCATCCAAATCCAACATCGGAGTAAAAGGTTATGACCAATTTACTTCAGTCTATCAGCCAGTCAACTGAGGGACAGTTGTGAATTTGTTTGTTTCCTTAGGGGAAATTTAGACTTTTTCCCCACCTTTCTCAGCCATAAACACGGGATTTTAATCCCAATTGACCGAAATATGGTAATTATCTTCTAATTTATCAAGAACAACACCCCTTAGACTCAAAATAAAAATAAAAATCAAGATCCATCAAAATTCAATCATAAAATTTTGAAATTGATCTTAGGGTCAGAATCTCCATTGAGAGAGCTACAAGAAGCACCCATTAGTTTTACGAATAGAGTTTTGAAATCAAGAGTTTATCCAAATTCATAATTTGAGGTATGTGGGGTTTAAACAAGAACAATCTTTTCGTTCTTGTGCCCAAAATGTTGGTTTTCTTAAAGAATTTTGTATCTTCAAGTTGAATTATGCCTAGTTTGATATATTTCAAGTTCGTGAAATTATGAATTGATTAATTTTTAAAGTATATGATATTTCACCTATTTTACATTGTGAATTGAGAATTTATGAATGAATTGTATATTCCTACCATGATTGAGGTTTTGAATGTTTCTAAAGTTGAAGTTATGAATCACTACTATCTTGAAGCTTAATATTATTTGAATATGCATACATGCTTTAAGTCCAAGAATGAGTTGTTGATATTTCCTTAAGTGTTCCAAGAAGTGTATTGAGATCTTAATACTATGTTCTTGAAAGTTTTGAACTATCTTAGTCAAATCAAGAATGAGTTTGGATTTTGATGATGTTATGATTTTAATCTTTCCTTAAGCAAATTGCTTAGCAAGATTTGAATCAAGATTGATATTGTGAATTTAAGTTAAGATAGGAGTCCATAATTGCTTATGATTTAAACTAAAATAAATATGATTTGATCTTCATTATAGACTGTTGAGTTATTTTAAGGTGGATTTCCTAAAGAGTTCTGAGCTTGAGTACGGGAGTAGTATTTAGCACAGAGTTGGGCTTGATTCCAAGGTTTCATGCCCCAGAACTACACGCCACCAGTAAGATTGAGATTTATAGGCCCGAGGCCGAGATAGTGATCACTAAAAGTTGAGGTTCTACTCCGATGGCAAGGATAGAATAGCTCTCCCCAACGTGGGTGAGACATTGGACTCTATGTCAGCTCACATGCTTTATGTCGGTTAGAAGAAAACTGATCTATAAGAGTCCAAAGTTTCCCCAATTCTTGAGTTTATAAAGTTTTAAGTCCTTTAGTTTTAAAGAAGTTCTATTCTCCTTGAAAAATAAGTATGAGTTTTTAGAGTATTGTTTAAAGATTTCTTTAGCTTACAAATTTTGAGAATAAGAGGAGAAATTCAGATTCTTGTGTTAAGTATAATGACTCACGAGATTTATTATACATATTTCATTATTCATGATTTATGATGTTTATATTTCAAATTTTAATCAAGCTTTTTGAGTCATTAATTTCAGCATGCATGATTTCTATAAAGATTAATGATATTGGTTACTTAAATGCATACACCCCCATATACTCAGTACATTCCCAAAGTGCTGACCCACATATACGTCTATGTGTTACATTATCTCATAATGTAGGTTCAGGTGCTCAATCCCAGCAGCGTCAGTGATTTTGAGCGCCCTCATCTACATTCCTGCAGTGGTGAGTCCTCCTGGTTCGAGGACCTAATTTTTAGATATTCAGTATTATCAGAAGTTGTATTTATCTCCATTTATTTGAGTATGAGTCAGTTGGGGATCTGTCCCAATGGCACCCTATTCTTGAGTTGTAAAGGCTCTGTCAGACTAGACTACCAATTGTATTGTCAGACTTTTCAGAATCTTTTGATTTGGACATTATGTTTACAGTGTGGTTTGATGAAATTTAATTCTATTATCTTATTTGAATTCTTAAAATGCAGTAGTAGGCTCAAGGGGTTAGCTTGGGGCTACTTGTAGCCTTAAGCACCGTGTGACGTCTCGGTATGAGATTTTGGGGTGTTACAAATAAGGTATCAGAGCCTAAGGTTTAATAAATCCTAGGAATTCTGACAAGCTAGGTTACGTAGAGTTTTGATCATCAGTGTGTAGCGCGCCACATCTATGAACAAGAGGCTACAAGATATTTTATGAAAAAGTCATCTCTTTCTTTCATAATCCATCGTGCTTACAGTTGTCTCTCTCTACTATTAAGTTGTGCTTTCTTTATGATAGAATATGCCTCCTCATTGAGCTAGTATCCATAGAATCAATGACTAGCCACCTCAGCCCGAAAGTCCTCTAAATGAAAATATGGCACATGCTGATTTTTGGGCAGCTTTCCAGACGTTAGCCCAGGCAGTCACTGCCAATGTTTAGGCCAGTAACCAAGCTGCAATTTTTCCTTAGGAAGGAGATGAGTCAGCCATAGCCAGACTTTGTGGCTTCATGATGATGAGTCCACCAGAATTTTATGAGTCTCAGATAGGTGAGGACCTGCAGTTATATCTTGAGGAGATAAGGAAGATCACACAGGTGATGCATATTTCCAAGGAAGAGAGCATTGAACTGGCATCTTACGGGTTGAAAGATATTGCTTATATTAGGTTGTAGCATGGAGGAAAAATAGAGAGAAGAGTGCAACTCCTATAACTTGGCAGGAGTTCCAAGATGTGTTCTTGGACAAGTTTTTCCCGCTCGAGATGAGAGAATCAAAGATTGGGGAGTTTATGAACTTGAGATAGGGCTTTATAACTATAAAGAAGTACTACTTAAAGTTTAACCAGTTAGCCAAGTATGCTCTAGATTTGATGGCTGACCCCAGAACTAGTATGAATAAGTTCATGACTGGTGTGTCTGGGTATGTCCTTAAAGAGTGTAGATCTGCTATGCTCAACGAGGATATGAATCTTGCGAGATTGATGATGCATGCATAATAGATAGAAGCAGACAAGATAAGAGAGAGTGATAGAGTGAGGGGAAATAAGAGGGCTAGATCCGAGCAGCAGGAGTATGGTCAGACCAAGTCCCATGGAGGAAACCATCCATAATTTTTAAGTCGTTCACCTATGCCTGCACCTTCATTAGCTAGTGCTCCCACACCTAGAGGCATACAAGAGCAGGGGAATAGGTCTGTTATGTCCAGGTCCCAGAACAGTGTCAGTAACAGACCTCATGGTCCTTCATGTGCTAAGTGTGGAAAGGACCATCCAAGTGAGTGCTTAGCCGATCAAAAGAATTATTTTGGTTGTGGCAAGTTTGGCTACAAACTTAGAGAGTGCCTGCATGCTAGGCAAGGAAATAGAGATGTTCAACTTCAGACTCAGGCTACCAGTGCACCAGCTCTATTAGCCCACCCATCTCTTCCTCAAGGCATTTTTTCCAGTACTATTGGCGGTCATCGTCAGAACAAATTCTATGCCTTACCATCCCGCCATAAACAGAAGGATTCTCTCGATGTTGTTACTAGTATGCTCCATGTTTTTCACTTTGATTTTTATGTATTGTTGGACCCCGAGTCTAGTTTTCCTATGTGACACCATTGGTTGCTGTGAATTTTGAAGTGAGACCTAAAAAGATTCCTGAGCCTTTCCTAGAATCTACTCTAGTAGGGGAGTCAATTATTGCTAAGCATGTGTATCAAAAGTGTCCTGTTACTATTCTTCATAGAGTCATCCTTGCTGATTTGATAAAGTTGGAGATGGTTGAGTTTGATGTTATTTTGGGTATGGATTGTCTTCACTCTTGTTATGCATTTATAGATTGTCGCAGCTGTGTAGTCAAGTTTCAGTTTCCTGATGAGCCAGTCTTTGAGTGGTCTAGAAATTTTATATCTCCCAAGAGTCATTTTATTTCCTATCTTAAAGCCAGAAAGTTAATATCCAAAGGTTGTATCTATCACCTAGTTCGAGTTAAAGACACTAAGTTTGAAACTCCGACCCTTCAGTCAATCAGCATAGTTAATGAGTTTCCTGATGTCTTTCCAAAGGATCTTTCAAGGGTACCTCCTGATAGAGAGATAGAGTTCGACATTGACCTTCTTCCTGATACCCATCCTATTTCTATTCCTCCCTACCGTATAGAACCCACAAGCTTAAGGAGTTGAAAGATCAACTCAAAGATCTTCTAGATAAAGGTTTCATAAGTCCCAGTGTCTTTTCTTGGGGTGCACCTGTCCTATTTATGCAAAAGAAAGATGGTTCCTTGCGTATGTGTATTGACTATCATTAGCTTAACAAGGTCAAAGTCAAGAATAAGTATCCTCTCCCTAGAATTGATGACCTGTTTGATCAATTGCAAGGTGCAAGTTACTTCTCTAAGATAGACCTTAGATCCGGCTATCATCAACTTAAAGTGAGAGAGTGTGACATTTCAAAAACAGCCTTCTGAACCTGTTATGGTCACTTTGAGTTTCTTGTAATATTTTTTAGGCTAATCAATGCTCCACTATCTTTCATGGACCTCATGAATCAAGTGTTCAAACAATATCTTGATATCTTTGTCATAGTGTTTATAGATGATATCCTTATTTACTTCCGTAGTGAGCATGACCATGCAGATCATCTCAGTATTGTCTTGGAAACCCTTAGGGATCATTACTTATTCACCAAATTTAGCAAGTGTGAATTTTTGCTAAAGTCAGTTGCTTTTCTGGGTCATATTATTTCTGTCGAAGGTATTAGAGTTGATCCCCAAAAGACAGAAGCTGTAAAAAATTGGCCTAGACCTACCTCCCCATTAGATATTAGGAGTTTCTTGGGTCTAGATGGCTATTACAGCCGTTTTATCAAAGGTTTCTCTTTTATTACATCTCCTATGACCCAATTGACCCAAAATAAAGTTAAGTTCTAGTGGTCGGATTCTTGTGAGAAGAGTTTTCAAGAGTTAAAGACTCGATTCACTTCAGCCCCAGTGTTAGCTTTACCCGATAGTACTGATGGTTTTGTGGTGTATTGTGATGCCTCTAGAGTTGGTTTGGGTTGTGTGTTGATACAGCAAGGTAACGTTATAGCCTACACCTTTAGACAACTGAAGTTGCATGAAAAGAATTACCCAACCCATGATCTTGAGTTAGCTATTGTAGTGTTTGCTTTAAAAATCTGGAGACATTACCTGTGTGGTGTTCATGTTGATGTGTTTATTGATCACAAAATCCTACAGTATGTGTTTACTCAGAGGGAGATGAATCTTCATAAGAGGGGATGGTTAGAATTGCTAAAAAATTATGATATGAGTGTGTTGTATCATCTGGGCAAGGCCAATGTAGTGGTGGATGCCCTTAGTAGGGTGTCTATGCATAGAGTGGCTCATGTAGAGAATGAGAAGAAAGAACTAGCTTGTGATGTGCATCGTTTGGCTAGATTAGGCATTAGGCTGCTTGATTCCGCCGAGGGGAGTATGTTAGTGCAAAGTAGTTCCGAATCCTCTTTAGTTTTGAAAGTGAAGGAGAAGCAAGACATAGATGCTAGTTTGGTTAGACTGAAGAAGTCAATCAAGGACCAAAAGGTAGAGGTTTTCTCCCAAGGGGGAGATGGTGTGTTGAGAATGCAGGGTAGATTGTGTGTTCTTAATGTTGATGATCTGACGCAGAGGATTATGGATGAAGCGCATAGCACATGATATTTTATTCATCCCGGTGCTACTAAGATGTATTGTGAATTGCGGGAAATTTATTAGTGGAGTGGTAAGAATAAGGATATAGCTGAGTTTATAGCAAAGTGTGCAACATGCCAACAGGTTAAGGTAGAGCACCAAAGACTGGTGGTAAGATACAAGAGTTTAGCATTCCTACTTGGATGTGGGAAGAGGTGAATATGGATTTTGTGACTGGTTTACCTCTTTCGCGTCGTCATCATGATTCTATTTAGGTTATTGTAGATAGGTTGACTAAGTCAGAGCATTTCCTACTTATGCATGATCTTATATAGTCGAGGATTATGCTAGATTATATATTCGGGAGTTAGTCTGGTTGCATGAAGTTCCCTTGTCTATCATATCAGATAGGGGTACTCAGTTCACTTCACAGTTTTAGAGAGCTTTTCAGAAGGGTCTGGGTACGCAGGTTCATTTGAGTTTTGCTTTTTATCCACAGCCTGATGGTCAGACTGAGATGACTATTCAGAATTTGGAGGATATATTGAGGGCATGTACTTTTGATTTCAAGGGTAGTTGGGACGAACATTTGCCATTGATAGAGTTTTCTTATAACAATAGTTACCATGCTAGCATCCAAATGGCACCATTTGAGGCTTTGTATAGGACGAGATGTCGATCACCCATAGGTTAGTTATAAATGGATGAAGCTGCTGTGATTAACCTGATGCAGTGTTTGAGGCTATGGAGAAGGTAAAGTTGATTAGAGAGAGGTTGAAGACAGCTCAGAGTGGTTAGAAATCTTATGCAGATATGAGAAGATGAGACCTTGAGTTTGAAGTTAATGACTTGGTGTATCTGAAGATTTCACCTATAAAAGGGGTGAAAAGGTTTGGGAAAAAGGGAAAGCTTATCCCCCGGTATGTTGGCCCTTATAGAGTTTTGAGTCGTGTTAGGAAAGTAGCCTATAAGATTGAGTTTCCCGTAGAATTATCAGTTGTTCATCCGGTATTCCACGTATCTATGCTTAGGAAGTGTATTGGTGATTCTGTTGTTGTAGACCCTTTGGAGAACCCAGATGTCCAGAACAGTCTTTCATATGATGAGGTTCCAGTTGAGATTTTAGATTACCAGATCTGTAGACTAAAGAACAAAGAAGTTCCCTTGGTTAAAGTTTTATGGCGAAATCAGTCAGTTAAGGGCACTACTTGGGAAGCAGAAACAGACATGTGAGCCAAGTATCCATACCTCTTCTCCGCCAATTCAGAGCAAGCCGAAGGTACTATTCTCTCTTAATTCATCCCTTTCTTATTTATGATTCAGCTGTACAGCCATTCTTATCACGAGTTCATGAATTCTTTGAAGTACTCAAAGTTTAAAGAGAAGTAGAGTCAGTTTAGCTTGTTATTTCAGCAGTGTATCCTCAATTTTATCTATGTTCTTAGACTAACGAGAGACATTCGAGTACGAATGTTCCCAAGGGGGAGATATTATAAGACCCCGCAAAGTTCTCTTATCATTAAGGCTTTCAAAATGAATTAAAAGAAACCTTACACTTAGAATTTTTGCTAAGTGTTCCCAACACTTAGTTTATTCTTGAGCCTTCAACTTTGAAGACTTATTTCATGACCTTTTCGATATCTTTTTTTCAATTTTCAAGTTGCGTTTTGATAGGACATGTGAATAGTATGTCTTGTGTGCATTCCAGGCGCATCTTGGGTGCATTTCAAGGGCTTAATTCACTGGTTTGAAATGCTCCCGCATTCCGGGCGCATTTCAGGCCACAATTTTAGGGTCGAATTTCAATGATCATAACTTGCTGTAGATAATGAACTGGGAGACCTTCTATATATTGAATAAAATCTCTTTGAGTCTTCTTTCCAATTCAATTGATTTCATCCAAATCCAACATCGGAGTAAAAAGTTATGACCAATTTACTTCAGCCTATTAGCCTGTCAACTGAGGGACAGCTGTGACTTTGTTTATTTCCTTAGAGGCATTTTAGTCTTTTCCCCCACCTATATCAACCATAAACACGGGATTTTAATCTCAATTGACCAAAATATGGTCATTATCTTCCAATTTCTCGAGAACAACACCCCTTAGACTCATAATAAAAATCAAGATCCATCAAAATTCAATCATAAAATTTTGAAATTGATCTTAGATTTGGAATCCCCATTATGAGAGCTACAAGAAGCACCCATCAGTTTTATGAATAGAGTTCTGAAATCAAGAGTTAATCCAAATTCATAATTTGAGGAATGTGGGGTTTGAACAAGAACAATCCTTTCATTCATGTGCCCAAAATGTTGGTTTTCTTAAAGAATTTTGTATCTTCAAGTTGAATTATGCCTAGTTTGATATATTTCAAGTTCATGAAATTATGAATTGATTAAGTTTTGAAGTATATGATACTTCACCTATTTTACGTTGTGAATTGAGAATTTATGAATGAATTGTATATTCCTACCATGATTGAGGTTTTGAATGTTTCTAAAGTTGAAGTTATGATTCACTACTATCTTAGAGCTTAATATTACTTGAATATGCATACATGCTTTAAGTCCAAGAATGAGTTGTTGATATTTCCTTAAGTGTCCCAAGAAGTGTATTGATATTTTAATACTATGTTCTTGAAAGTTTTGAACTATCTTATTCAAATCAAGAATGAGTTTGGATTTTGATGATGTTATGATTTTAAGGTTTCCTTAAGCAAATTGATTACCAAGATTTGAATCAAGATTGATATTGTGAATTTGAGTTAAGATAGGAGTCCACAATTGCTTATGATTTAAACTAAAATAAATATGATTTGGTCTTCATTATAGACCGTTGATTTATTTTAAGGTGGATTTCTGAAAAGTGTTTTGAGCTTGAGTACAGGAGTAGTATTTAGCACAGAGTTGGGCTTGATTCCAAGGTTTCATGCCTCAGAACTATGTGCCACCATAGGATTGAGATTTATGGTCTCGAGGACGAGATAGTAATCACTAAAAGTTAAGGTTCTACTCCGATGGTAAGGATAGAACTGCTCTCCCCAATGTGGGCAAGACGTTGGACTCCATGTTAGCTCACATGGTTTATGTCGGTTAGAAGAAAACTCCCAAGTCTATAAGAGTCCAAAGTTTCCCAATTCCAATTCTTGAGTTTATAAAGTTTTAAGTCCTTTAGTTTTAAAGAAGTTTTATTCTCCTCGATAAAGAAATATGAGTTCTTAGAGTATTGTTTAAAGATTTCTTTAGCTTACGAGTTTTGAGAATAAGAGGAGAAATTCAAATTCTTGTGTTAAGTATAATGACTCATGAGATTTATGATACATATTTCATTATTCATGATTTATGACGTTTATATTTCAAATTTTAATCAAGCTTTTTGAGACATTATTGTCTGCATGCATGATTTCTATAAAGATTAATGATATTGGTTACTTAAATGCATACACCCCCATATACACAGTACATTCCCAAAGTGCTGACCCACATATACGTCTATGTGCTGCATTGTCTCATAATGTAGGTTCAGGTATTCATTCTCAGCAGCGTCAGTGATTTAGAGCACCCTCGTCTACATTCCTGCAGTGGTGAGTCCTCATGGTTCGACGACCTAATTTCTAGATGTTCAGTATTATCAGCAGTGATATTTATCTCTTTTCATTTGAGTAAGAGTCAGTTGGGGATCTGTCCTAATGGCTCCCTATTCTTGAGTTGTAGAGGCTCTGTTAGACTAGACTGCCAGTTGTGTTGTCAGATTTTTCAGAATCTTGTGATTTGGACATTATGTTTACAGTGTGGTTTGATAAAATTTAATTCTATTATCTGATTTGAATTCTTAAAATGAGTATTAAATGCAGTAGTAGGCTCAAAGTGTTAGCTTGGGGCTACTTGTAGCCTTAAGAATCGTGTGACATCTCGGGATGAGATTTCGGGGCGTTATAGTATGTAAAAGTAACAGATAAAATCTCCTAAGGGGTTGACCGAAGCCAACATGGGTTGCTTACATATTCCTTTTTTGGAATTCAGGTTAAACGCAGTTCATACATAAAAGGAACGGATAAAATCTCCTAAGAAGTTGGCCTAAGCCGACATAGGCTGCCTATGTATCCCTTTCTTGGAAATTCAGGTCAAACATAGTTTGTACATAAAAGAAAAAGGATTCTAGGAAATTATACGGCATAAATACTATCATAACGACGATTACAAATAAACCAATAAAACAAAAAACTAAAAACAACCTTCAAACATAGTATCTCTGTACTGCATCAGAATTGATTGGTTTGGTCCACTCTTGACCATCTATCTTAGATAGACTCAGAGCTCCTATGGATAGTACTTTGCGAACTATGTATGGCCCTTGCCAATTCAGAGCGAACTTGCCTTTGTACTCTTCTTGGTGAGGAAATATTCAATTGAGAACCAATTGCCTAACTTTAAATGTTCGAGCTCTTACTTATTTATTAAAGGCGCGGATCATCCTGTGTTGATACAACTGACCATGATACACAACAACTATTTTCTTCTCATCAATCAACATGAGTTTTTCATAGAGAACGTGAACCTATTCTTCATTACTTAATCCGGCTTCTTAAATAATCCTTAAGGAAGGTATTTAACCTCAGGCAGGTATCACAGTTTCATTCCGATAAAAAGGTAGATAAGGGGTTTCCCTAGTAGAGCGTAAGGCAACATATCATTCCATGATCTATCATTTTCGATTCATTTTCCTCAATATCTTCTTGATATTCTTATTGGCGGCTTCCAAGGCTTCATTCATCTTTGGATAATATGCGATCGAGTTGCGATAAACTATCTTGAACTAATCACAAATCTCACCTATAAAGTGACTCTTCAAGTTAGCCCTATTATCAATAATGATTGATTCTGGCACTCCAAATCGGCAAATCAAGTTATTCCTGATAAAATCTGCAACTACTTTCTTGGTGACGGCTCTATATGAAATAGCTTCGACCCACTTAGTAAAGTAATCAATAGCAACCAAAATGAATCTATGTCCATTTGATGTCAGTGGCTCTATTGGTCCGATAACATTCATATCCTAAGCTACAAAAAGCCAAGGTAAACTCATCGCATAAAGCTCATGTGGGGGCATTCGAAACAAATCTTTGTGTATCTAAAATTTTGGCACTTCTATTCATGTAGGGCTCGCAGACTCCGATATGTATTTCCTTTATTAACTTCGTGGCTTCTGCGGCATTAACACATCTTAGAAATCCCAAATCTATAGTTCTTGTAAAAAGAATCTCTCCAATTGGAAAATAATTCTTTGCCAAACATTGGATCGTCTTTTTCTGATTGTTGTTGGCCTTTTAAGGATACGTCCCAGATTCCAAATACCTTCTAATATCATAGTACCATGGTTTTACATAAGGTTTCTCTTCGACATACGCATAATGGTTGTTACTTCAAACTTATTTCCAAAGGATCAATGTAACTCTGATCTGGGTTCTTAATCAACATGAGTTGTGTATTTTGTATCCTTGGGATATGTCTGAAATCATCTTCCTTGAATCTTCCACAAATCCCACACTAGCTCTGCATAACAGGTAATTTTGGAGTTCTTTACCGCCCATTCCCCTGTTCTTGGTGAATCGACAAATTTAAGTCTCTAATGACTAACAATTCATGAACACCTATATCAAGTGCTATCTTGAGGCCTAGGATTCAAGCATCACATTCAACCATGTTATTGGTACACGGGAAGTGAAATTTAGAGGGTTGCTGGATAGTGTTGGCCCATTTCTAACACTAAAATTGCTGATTCTTGATCCTTTGAAGTTGCCCTCTCCATCAAAGAACAATCTTCATTCGGGGTAGATCTCTACAATGTCCACTTCCACAAATAAAATCTCTTCATATGGGAAGTAAGTTTGAAGTGGCTCGTATTCATAATCAACCATATTCTCTGCTAAATGATCTTTTAATGCTTGACCTTTGATTGTCTTTTGAGTCACATACATAATGTCGAACTCACTCAGCAATATTTTCCACTTGGCTAACTTTTTCGTAGGCATGGATTTCTGAAATATATACTTCAATTGGATCCATTCTGGAAATAAGATACGTTCTGGATTGTCTTGATATTGGATGGGTTTAGCTCGATGCCCCTTCTTCTGACTATGCCTCCACTAATTTCTCGGCTGGCACACCGAAAACATATTTAGCAGGATTCAACTTCGAGTTGTACTTCCTTAGTCAACTGAAGAACTTTTCTAGATGTGTCAGATAATCTGAACTTTTGCGGGCCTCGATAATTACAACATCCACGTACACCTCAATCTTTTTATGATAATATCATGAAAAATCGTTGTCATAGCCCTAATGTATTTACACCAGCATTCTTGATACCAAACGGCATCACCCTATAATGATAAACTCCTCAAGGCGTTATGAAAGCCATCTTTTTTGTATCTTTCTCATCCATTAATATCTAATGATACCCAGTAAAACAATCCATGAAGGATTTTATTTCATGTTTCACATGATTATCGATAAGGATGCGGATGTTGAGTAGTGGAAAATTATCTTTGGAACTAGTTCTATTCAAATCCCTGTAGTCAACACAGATTCTGATCTTACGGTCTATTTTGGAATTGAAACAATATTGGCTATCCATGTTGGATGTCTTATGACCTCCACAACCTTTGCTTCGTCATTTCTTTCTTGATTTTACTAGACATCGATCCTGATTCTCTTAACTTGGCCTTTGTCCCCCTGGTCGATCGCCTCGGTTTCTTCTAGGTTAGGATTTCTTGATTCTCGAACTCATTGGATCTTTTGTTGACTGTTCTAGGGCTATTTCTCCCATTCATCATTATCTTTCTTGATTTACTCATTTTTCTCTTGACATGACATGATAACGACAGGTTTTAAAATTATCGATACTCATCCGTACCACCACCAATTTTGTAGAGAATTAAATTTTATTTTTCTATTTATCTTATTGATCGGGGAGTAATAAGCGGAGTGAAAGTCTAGTGCAATAACATTTTCTCCAATTCATCTTCCTTGATTCCAGTTGTCTTGAAAAAATTTTCCCATGGTAGAATCACACTTTTTCCTATTCCATCGTCGAGACCATCGCTTATAGGTTTTGAAAAATGGCTGGTAGAGTCCAGTTTTACTACTAGTCATTTTTCCTTTCCTGTAACAATGCTATAATCAAGAGAGGAATCTTTATTCACTTTGATCTAGTGAAGTAGGGACATTTTATGCGAACACAGAGTAGTTTCTATTATCTGCAAAGTAAAAAAAAACTCAAAGGCTAATGTGTTAGATTCCATGAATAATAAGTAAGATGATAAGGCAGGAAGTAAACACATAAGGTTGTTTCTCATCTTTTGCGAATTTCCATGGAGTAATGATAACTCGAGAATTTCAATGTATAAGATATTGCTCATTGATATAGAAAAATGAAATTTATCAGGAAGGTTCAGCTCTTCTTCTTTCCGACCTTATTTATTCTTTCAAGAAAGTGGAGGATAACAGAATATTTAAGGATAGAGGTCGGGCCAAAAGGCTGCCTATCTATCTCATGAAGGAGAAATAAGGCCCTACGTAGTTCGAGCATATAATGGCTTCTTCTGACTCTATAGTCAACCTTCTTGAAATGGTAGCAAGCTTTTCAGGAAGTTTTAAGAATTATTGTAGACTTTTTTGAGAGACTTGGAGTATGTTTGGTCGGACTTTTATATAGTGGGTATTTTTCTGCTTAGAGGTGCTCTTTGAAAAATGAGATGGGATCAATTCACCTTTGATTCAAATCAACATAACACGTATAAGCACATAAAGCAGTTATCACACAAGCAAATTGTAATAAATGTGCATCCTAATTGGGTAACCCTTTTGAGCTAAGGGTTGGCCTAACGTATTTGAAGGAAGTATATGCTTTTTAAAAACCAATTCATTATCCCTTCAAAACCTCCATAGGTGTACATAAAGGGCATAAATTCTTACAAAAGTTACACAAAAGGGATATTATTTTTAGGGACATGAGAAAAAGAACAATGTACCATGTAGGGGATAGGAAATACCAGTTCCTGGATGTTCTTTTATCCTCTTTTGCCCTCTTAACTTTGTCCACTTCTTGTAGTAGGTGATATCTGTTGATGATCAAGCAATTCTAGTATAACTGTGCTCTATAATCATACACCATTAGTCTGGGAAATCATGCAATCATCCAAATTGATCAACCTCTTGCCTGGCTCGCTTTAATTTTTTCCCTCAATTGGTGGATGATTGAAGCGTCCTTATATGAAAGCAAACAAAGTAAGACTTTATACCCTAAAGGAAAATATATTGGAATAAATAACATATATTTCTACAACACATAAATATAATTCATCTTTGATTGACTCGTGGCCAATAGACGTAGGGCATGTTTTCTAATGGGCCCAATACCCCCTCGGACATTGGATCATCCTAGGCTCATGCCTAAAAGAGGGTTTTGTTTTAGCTCTATCCCGGGTGATAGTGGATTAGGACACAGGTTCCCAAGCGAATAACTTGGGTTTGAAAATACGAACAGCCGCCGACTGCCTAACGTGCCGGTAAACTATCGTATTCCCAACACTTGATTTGGAGTTGATCAATAAAGACTGGGACATCTACGAAACCCAAAACAGTTTAATAATCATCATGCGGGATTATGCCATGAAATGCAATAGTTAAATTTCACAGAATTTAAACATATAAGCACATAAATAGTTTAATTCAAAGAAGCCATTTGAAACATTTGGCTAGAACCTAGTTAAAACTTTCCAGCAGAGTCGTCATTTCTGTTTTATCCCTATTTAACTTGAAGGGTTGAAAAACATTGATTTGAACTTTTTAAACTATTTTAAAACTTTAAAAAAAAATTGAAACAATCTAAGAAATCATAGAGTCGCCACTTAATTTATTTGAAATGAAATTAAGAAAACTTTAAAATAAAATCTTAAATCTTAAAACAGAAAAAGACTTAGGTTTTTAAGAAAATCCCGAGTAAGAGGTTCATATTAACATTTTAGGAGGGTTTTTAAGGAACCTAAAATGTCCCTAACTTGTGGTTATCCAGACTATTTGAAAACCACATTGACTACCATCGGAAAAGGAGAAGTTGATTTTTGAAAAGAAAGTGATTAGGAAAATATATTTTTGGAGGTTTATGCAAAATCAGTTTTTTTAATGACTTAGTATGGAATTCAATAAGGCCTGAGAACAGTAATTACAACTAGCACGTAAAAGGGTAAGGGGGAAACTAAAAAACTTGGGTCATTAGGCCCAAATCAATAAACCCGTCCTAATCTAATTTGGGCTTTTGTCCTATCATCACTTGTCCTAATCTAAAAATTGGGCTTTAGTCCCACAACCTACTTCATCTGTATTAATTTACAACTTTAGCTCCGAGGCCCAAATGAATGAGCAAATAGATAAATAAATAAATCGATAAAGAATAATACAATGATAAAAATCGAGACTTTTCAAATCTCTTAGAGACCTCATCAATGGGATTTGACCCATTTCCTTCTTCTTCCATCTTCTTTCAGCTGCACACTATACAGTTGACCTTGGATTTAAACTTCAAACTTGACTCAAAGTGGTGGGCCTCATTGGACCATTACAAAATGTAAGAGGAGAGGAGTCCATTTAGACTCGAGATATGTTTTGCATGCAAAGAAAAGATAAGGAAATTAATATACGTTCAAGGCATAAAAGTGACACATTTCAAAGCAAAAGAAATATCAAGAAACAATCTTTGGATGACAATGATAAGCACACTTGCACATGTATACCAAGAATGAGAGTCAACAGATAAAATGCAAAGCAAAGACACCCACTTACATGTCTCATGATTTATGTTCATAATAAGAATTAATAAAGTTAAAACAAAGAAAGTCATATTCAATGAATTAATGCGAGAACAAACAAAGTAAGCTTTCCAAAGAAAAAGAATGAGGCAATAAGAAAAATACCCATGAGTTCTAAAATTGAACAAACATAGACACTAATCCATATAACAAAAGAAAATAAAGGCTAACTTTTCAAGGGAATCCTTAAATTTCAATTAAGGCGATATTAATGAAGATTCATACATTCAAATCATGGAAAACTTTAAGAAAAATATGTAACAAACTATGATTTATCTTTCTAGACATCGTTGATTCTCTTTTGAAATTAGGACTCAAAGAGAGATATGAATCAAGTCTTTACGCACACAAAGAGCACATATAATCCGGATTAAAAAAATTAGAATAAAAGTTTAGCATCTCTAAATGTGAAATATCGTTCAACAATCATACTATGCATGACTCAAAAAGATCTAAATAATTCTATTTAGCCACAAAAGTCCAAACTTTCTAATCATTTTGACAAGACAACATGCAAAGAAAAGAGGAATAAACATCTTGGACGGAAAATAAAGCTAGCACTTCATCTCTTATATGAGGATTTTGAAATTCATTAAAATAATTAGTAAGAAGATGACAAATTCTTGACTTAACCAATTACTATTTTATTAACGTGGAACAAACACTAGTAACTATTTTTTCAACATAAAAAAAATAATTTTACATGCTAAAAATAAATATATCCACCAACAATAAATTTAAACAAGGAATGAGTACATTTTCTGAGCAAAGATCAAAACTTTATACATAATAATCAAAGAATAAAGTCAAAAGGTAAGACAAGCAATATTAACTATTATTTTCAACATAAAAAAAATAACCGTACATGCTAAAACCAAACATATCCACCAACAATGAATTTAAACAAGATATGAGTATATTTTCAAAATAAAGATTGAAACTTTATCCATAATAATCAAAGAATAAGGTCAAAAGGCGAAACAGTCAATATTAACTATTCTATTCAACATAAAGGAAATAACTTTACATGCTAAATACAAACATATCCACCAACAATGAGTTTAAACAAGACATGAACACGTTTTTTAAGCAAAGATTGAAACATTATCCATAATAATCAAAGAATAAAGCCAAACAAACATGTTCAACGATTGCTAGCTCATCTTTATACCATGAACGCAAAAATAATCATAATATCGATACCACAACGTCCTATGGCCTTCAAGGTCGTCTACAGCAAATAATCCAGCAAGCACAATTGCAAAGAACTATAAAAAGAAGGAGATGAAAAAGAAAATGATAATAAAACTAAAAAAAAAAAAGGTGTGTTTACCTTTCTGGGGCCGCAAAATGGGACTTCAAGCTTTCTTCGGAGTTATGATAACCACCGGAAAGTAATTTTTTGAGAACCTATATTAGACTACCGCTTGAAAATTTTTACTAAAAAGAAGAAATTTAACTATTTTCTCAAAAGTTTTTTCACTCTTTGAAACTTTTTTTTCTCTTTGAAACTTCCTCCTTCTACCAAAATGGTGATAGTATTTATAGGAAAGGATGGAGATCTAATTCTATTAATCCACCAATGTAGGAGAAAGTATTTAGGGGTATTTTTGGAATTTTAAAAAATGAAGATAAGGTGAGGTGGAAGATAAGGTGGGAGGGGGGGGGGGGGTTTATGCAATGTAGTATAATTTTTTTGAATTTCAAAATTGAAAAAAAGGATAAGGCTGAGAGGGGAATGTACAATCTAGTATAATTTTTGTATTTCAAAATTTGAATTTGAAAAGGATAAGGTTGAGGGAGAATTGTACAATTTAGTACAATTTTTGAATTTCAAAATTTGAATTGAAAAAAGAACAAGGTTTAGGAGAGATTGTACAATATAGTACAATTTTTGGATTTTTAAATTTGAATTTAAAAAAAGGACAGGGTTAAGGGAAAATTATACAATGTAGTACAATTTTTGAATTTCAAAATTGACAAAAAAGGACAAGGTTGAGGTGGAATTCTACTATCTAGTATAAATTTGAAATTCGGTATTTGAATTTGATTTTGGTGGGAATTTGGTAGAAATTATGAGAGTCTTGGGCAATTTAGGGTTATTTAAAAATATAACCCCAATTGAAATTTAAAATTTAGCCAAATTTATTTAATTTAGACCAAATTGAAAATCAACTGACCGATTGCATTGCAATTATGGACAATTTGATTTCAATTACAGTCAAATCTAATAGATTGACTAAATTAAATTAAAATTCAATACAAATTAATACTTCTTTTGATCCTGAGCTTCTTGATTTAATAAAATCAAATAAATATTTCTCCATATAAATTAATTCTAAGAACAAATTTTATTTAAATCAAGACTTTATCCATTTAGATTAATTTTCAAGCTTAATCAGTAAAAGTTCAATTTTGATAAAAATGTTCATTTAAGTAACAAAATTTATACAACTTCGCATATGTAAATACAGAAATGCATAATCATCAATTAAATGATAAAATTAACCCAAATAATTATTTTAGAACGCATTTATCAGAAAGAAATAAATATTCTAATTTTACTAAAAATTAAAAGAAACTCAGGGTAAAATTTAGTCGCGGAGGGCAAAAATTTGGTGTCAACAATTGCATTGCATTGATTTTGCTTCTTCATTTTTTTTTACATACTCGTGATGTGTACTTAGTTCCCTAATTTATTTCATATGTTGTTTTTTATTTTATCTTATGTTATAGAACTGTTAGTGGAGACGGTGTAAGCTACCGTTTGGGAACTTTTCAATTTGCATGTGATGTGCTCCTAGTATCTTTTATTTGTATTATTTTTATACTTTGTGCAGTCATCCTATGGTACCTACTAAGAATAAGTGGACCATACCCACCCCTATTATGCCCTTTTAGTGTAGATTCTAGTTCGAGTACGATTTGCGACAACTGATTTAGTGATATCAAAGTCTATATTCAAGGTACTGGCATGCTCCAAAATTTAGAGCTAATTTTGGACCTCCTCTTATCTTATCTCGTGTCTTTATTTTCTATCATAGACAGACTATGTAGTATTTTAGATATTCAGATTTGTACTAGATCGTCTTTACACTTATGCCACTTGTATCTTGGAGTTTTATTGTATTTTGCTTAGATTTCGACCATGTTTATATATGTTGGCTAAATTAATTCTAGAAGTCTCATTTTTATTTATTTAATTCATATTTATGTTTTCCTTTCCTTTTTTGATATTTGGCTTACCTACCAAAGTTGGGTCCGGGTAGGTGCCACAATGACCTTGATTTTTGGATTGTAACAGCATGATGTATAATGAAAAATCACGTTACATAAGATGAAGACATTATATCATTTGAAAAATACTCTTTAGTGAATTATCATGATTGACTATGTGAAGTCAAAGGATAATTTGTTGGATCTACTTACAAAAGGCCTAATTAGTAAGGAAGTTGAAAGATCATCAAAGGAAATGAGTTTAAGGCCTAGAACAAATCATCATGAAGGTATCTCTATTCCGAGTGCTAGGTTCAAGAAGATCAAATAAAATTGTGACTGTTGGTTCAACATTGTCAAATAATAACCCATTCTTGTGATTAAGACAATGTTCTATAATTAAGGACAAGACTTAAGGTATTAAGCATTTTTATGATTTCTAAATTCGGCAGATATGACCAAATAGTTCATCTATAGGATCAAACATTTAGGAATCACCTGTGTGTGTTTAAAAAGAAAGTCGCTTCAAGGAGGATGATAGTAAAGGAATATTCTTTAAGTTCTCATAAAGTCAAGTAGTGTTCATGGTTGAAACGAACAAAAATCTTGAGAACCATAAATGGTGAAAGGTTAGTTGTGTGACTTATATAGTCTAGATATACAACAAAGTTTTACATTTCAAAGATAACACGCCAACCGATTGATCGAGGATATCCGGTATAAGTTCACTATGGAAAGTAAGGGTGTCAAACGGGCCGATTCAAACCACCCCAAACCGGCCCACATAATTAAACCGGCCCAGTTTGACCCAGCCCGTTAAGCCCAAGGGCTTTAGGGGTCCGGGTCCCGGTCCGGTTGGATTTTTGATTTGTGCCCGGTTAACCCGGCTCAGACCCAACCCAGTTTGGGCCCATCGATTAATCGGCCCAGCCCGGTTAATTTTTTTTTATTTTTTTTTGAAAATTCAGAATTTCACAAACTGAAATTAAAAACTTAGTTTTAATACATTATTAATTTACTATCAAGTATTATTAATTTATTATATTAAGTAGCATATGTTTTATACTTTTATGTAAAGTAGTGTATATATTGAATGGTATATATATGTGTGTGTGTGTGTGTGTGTGTGTGTGTATCTTCTAAATCTAAAGTAGTATATATTTAACGTATACATGTGTATATGTTTTATAAATTAGTATATAAAAATATATATGTGTGTGTGTGTGTGCATACATCTACTAAAGTAGTGAATATTTAACGTGTAGATGTGTTTATGTTTTATAAATTAGTATATAACTATATATATATATATGTGTGTGTGTGTGTGTGTGTGTGTCTATACCTTCTATAGATGAGTATATTTAATGTATACATTATATATATGGTTTATAAATTAGTATATAACTATAAATATATATATATATATATTGTAGTATATATTTTATTTAAAGTAGTACAAATATATTGAATGGTGTGTATATATCTTCTATAGACGTATATATTTAATGTATACAAGTGTATATGTTTTACAAATTAGTATATAACTATATATATATATATACATATTGTAGTGTATATATATATGTATATTGTAGTATATATTTTATTTAAAGTAGTACATATATTTTGAATGGTGTGTATATATGTGCATATATCTTCTACAAATGTATATATTTAATCTATCCAAGTGTATGTGTTTTAAGAATTAGTATATAATTATATATATATATACATATTGTAGTATATATATATGTATATTGTAGTATATATTTTATTTAACGTATTACATATATATTGAATGGTGCGTATACATGTGTAAATATCTTATATAGACGTATATATTTAACGTATACAAGTGTATATGTTTTATAAATTAGTATATAACTATATATATGTATTGTAATCCATGCATATTGTAGTATATATTTTACTTTAAGTAGTACATATACATTGATTGGTGCGTATATATGTGTATATATCTTATATAGATGTATATATTTAACGTATACAAGTGTATATGTTTTATAAATTAGTATAATATAACCATCTATACATTGTAATACATATATATGTATATTGTAGTATATATTTTATTTAATATATTACATACATATTGAATGGTGCGTATATATGTGTATATATCTTCTATAGACGTATATATTTACCATATACAAGTGTATATGTTTTATAAATTAGTATATAACTATATATATATATATACATACATAGTATATACATATATATTGTAGTATATATTTTATTTAAAGTAGTAGCTATATATTGATTTAAAATGAATTTCTAGTTTAAATTAGAAACTTAATTTTAATATATTATTAATTGACTATCATATATATATCTATATATATATATATATTGTTGTATATACTTTATTTAAAGTAGTACATATATATTGAATGGTGCGTATATATGTGTTTATATCTTCTATAAACTTATATCTTTAATATATACAGGTGTATATGTTTTATAAATTAGTACATAAGTATATATATATATATATATAGTAGTATATATATATATATATATATATTGTAGTATATACTTTATTTAAAGTAGTACATATTATTGAATGGTGCGTATATATGTGTATATATCTTCTATAGACGTATATCTATAACGTATACAAGTGTATATGTTCTATAAATTAGTATGTAACTATATATATATACATATTGTTGTATATATATATATGTATATTGTAGTATATATTTTATTTAAAGCAGTACATATATATTGAATGGTGCGTATATATGCGTATATATCTTCTAAAGTAGTATATATTTAACGTATACAAGTGTATATGTTTTATAAATTAGTATGTAACTATCTATATACACATATTGTTGTATATATATATGTATATTGTAGTATATATTTTATTGAAAGCAGTACATATATATTGAATGGTGCGTATAGATGTGTATATATCTTCTAAAGTAGTATATCTTTAACGTATACAAGTGTATATGTTTTATAAATTAGTATGTAATTTTATATATATACGTATTGTTGTGTCTATATATATGTATATTGTATTATATATTTTATTTAAATTTGTACATATATATTGAATGGTGCGCATATATATATGTATATCTTCTAAAGTAGTATATATTTAACGTATACATGTGTATATGTTTTATAAATTAGTATATAACTATGTATATATATGTATGTATATATATATATATATATATGTATATATATATATTGTAGTGTATGTTTTATTTAAAGTAGACAAGTAGTACATAAATATTGAACAGTGCGTATATATGTGTATATATCTTCTATAAGCGTATATATTTAACGTATAAATGTGTATATATTTTATAAATTAGTGTATATATATATATATATATATTGTAGTGTATATATATATATATTATACTATTATAGTATATGTTTTATTTAAAGTAGTACGTATAGTCATATATAATTATATATTGAATGGTACGTATATATGTGTAATTGTTTATATATTTTTTTAAAAATATATATTGTATATTGGAGTGTATATAGTGTATATTGGAGTGTATATAGTGTATATAATTGTAGTGTATATAGTGTATATTGGATTTTTTATTTATTTTTTAAACGGGTTTTACTAGTTTTAAACCGGATTTGACCGGGTTTTGGTGGATTTGATCGGGTTGGGTTAAGTGGTCTGGGTTAGGGTGGATTTTAATTTTTTCACTGTTGGGCCAGCCCGGCACGGCCCGTCTAGCACCAAAACCGGCCATTAACCGGCCCTCAACCCGATTAAAATAGAAGGGTCGATTTCGGGTTAGCCCGGCCCGTTTGACATTCCTAATGGAAAGTTCAAAGCAAAATTTACTTATCCAGATGCAATTAGTCTTTGCTTGTAAATCACACACGTGTCCATATATTTTTTTGATCTAATAGTCATTCCCTATTCATGTGGCAGAATGTTGGTATCTGGTGATAAAATGTAAATAAACAATAGAGGAAAGAAAAAGATGGAAAAATAAATTTGTCTTTATTTTATAAAAGGAGTGTTTTCCCACGTTGGTGGGAGAAAGGAATATCTTTGTTCTTAAAAATAAAAGCATACCTCCTAATTGTTAGTAAGCCAAGAAGAAGACAAGTCTAGCACCATCATTGTCGCTTACTCGGCTCGGGTTCAGCTTTGACTTTGGATTTGAATTTGTCAAATGATCGAGAGACTATCTTTTTGGACAAATTCATTTGAAACTTAAGTATTAAAAAACTGGTGTAAAATTTTTTCTTCATTTGCGGACGCATACGAGCATGTGCATATGCATATCAAAATGCACATTGAAGGAGCGTGATCCTTCAATTCACTATTTGAAGATAACAAGGTTGATGTGCGTGCACATTTAACCATTTTTGGATGCGTATGGCTCCACAGTTGCCAACGCATATTAATGTCAACTTTTTGTTTTGAACAAAAGCGACATGTGGGCGCATTTCACTGGACGCACGTGGTCGTATGTGTACCCATCATTTTAAAAAAGTGCAACTCTTCACGAACCATTGCCTTTTTCTAAAACAACACCTTTTGGCTATAAATATCTACTTTTTGCTCATGTATTCGCTCGAAATTTTCAAGTGAAAAACTCTTCTTTCTTGAAAAAACTCTAGTGAGATTTGCAACCATTGAGTGTGTTCGAAATTCAGCGAATTTGAGATATCGCTATTCGGTTGAAGTAAATCATTTGATCCTGGGAGGATATATTCCATAACTTCGGATACTTGAGGAAAATAATTTCCTTAACGACACACTATAAATTCAGTGAACTTGATTCTTAATTCTATGTTCATCTCTTTCTTTTTTATTATTACTATTTTCCAAAAAGTTATTTGAACTTTTTTGTTGTTCTTAAACTTCTTGTTGAAGTTTATATTTTAAATACAGATTTTATACTTGAAATATCACAATATAGGTATGATCTGTACTTGTTTCTAAATCTACCTCTCTTAGGGTGATCAAGAAGTAATAATTTAGCTTAACTAAAGAAAGAATATGAGGTTGCTGATGTGGCATGCTTCTAAATCCAGTATTCACTTTTATCTTTTTTCTAGTATTTTTGAGCTTTTTCTACATTTTTTTTTTAATTTTTCTACTTTTTTCTTAATTAATAAATCCATTAATTATCATTTATTGTTACAACTCACACATAGCATCAGAGACAATAACCCTTGCCGTTTCAAAAATGCCCTTCGATTTTCCCTTCTTCCGTCTTCAACCGTTGTTAACCCTTTTTCTCAAACCAACTAAAAGACTCAAATGGCCGAATGAAGAAATTTGATTGTTGAGCGAGTCAACCTTCTCCGGCAGTAATACATCCTCTTATTTTAAGTTATTTGTTATGTTTTGTTTTCTAAGAATCAAAGTATGTTAATTTTGACCCTTTTTTTTATTATATCAACATATGTTAATTTTGACCCTTTTTTTATTATATCGATATGAGAAAAATTATATAGAGTAATATTTGTTATGTTTTATTTTCTGAGAATCAAAGTATGTTAATTTTGACTTTTTTTTATTATATCGATATGATAAAAATTATAATTTTTGTTATGTTTTGTTTTTTGAGAATCAAAGTATGTTAATTTTGACTGTTTTTTTGTTATATTGATATGAAAAAAATTATAATTTATAGTAGTTTTAATAGTATTCTATCTTTAGCTATTGAAAGTCACAGCTGTTGGAGATTTCAGAGTGAGGCTCATAGGGTATTGTTCAAAAGATTTTTTCATTCCTTCTCCTCTATCACTGCATGTATTTAATTAACTAAAATGTTTAGTCAAGAGTTCTTGAATGTTTGGCTCCTTTTACAGATTCATTGATTATTTTGTGTCAATTTGATAGTATTCAACGGTATCAAGAGGAATTGAATGTTAATACAGGGGATTTGGACAAATTTCTTCACTCGACAGAAGATAAGGGACAAGCATTATATTCTCCATGGAAGACTATGGATTCATTCAATGTACTCCTCACTCCAAGGTAGATCTCATCTTTTTCTTTTTGAGATTCTTAGGTTTTGCTTCATGTTATATCTTTATAAAACTAGACCACCTGCTTCAATAGAATAATAGTAGTTAAATTGGATTCTTGGAAACCATCGAAGATACGACGGATGTATATATTTTTGAACAAAAATGTCGTTTTGATATCACATATTTTTTTGTGAGAAGATTATAATATTATAATGTTTTAGCTGGACAAATATGGAATTGTGGAGAAGGACACTGCCTCCAGATTAGAATGAACAAATTGTATTAGAAAAGTAGAAAAAGGATAAAAAGCTTGCTTTACCGAAGACACTGCATCCTACTTGGTTTTTGAGGATTTACAAATGTCCAAAGTCTATTCTGCAGAACTACCTATCAATGTAAGTTTTCTCTGTTACGTTGTGGTGCTATTGTGATGTTGAGATTTAGTCAATTAGTATTTTTAATCTGTAAAAATATAATGAGAGCTTTAATTTAGGAGGGAAAGTATTTCTAAAGGTATGGCTACAATAAATTTTACCCAATTGTCTATAAATGCAGCAATTCTGGGAATAGGACAACTTCTCAATCAACAACTCTTGAAAAATCTTAGCATGACAACTCTAAGAATAATGATTTCATTTCAGCCACGAAGGGTGAAACATCCAGTGTTATTGTCTATGGAGTTGCGCAGTGTGCTGAAACCATCACAAAAATGGTTGGCAAAATAGTTTGATAGCTACATACATAATAAAATATAGAAATTAAACAAGTTCATGAAAGTTGGAGCGAAAAGTGGAATCCAATCACAACTTTGTAGATTTCTACTCAAGAGAAAGAATGCCTTGAAAAAGAAAATAATTTGTTCGTAATGTCCTACATATTAGTTGCTTTTCTTATATATGTACTTTCTTTTGTGTGATAAACTTAGCTATTCACCTGCATAGAGCTTGTTTGGATTGCGTATTAGGTGCTTTTAAACCAAAATAACTTTTAAACACTATTTTAATGTTTGGGTAAGATTAAAGCATTTGATTCAAAATTCATACATTGGAATTCCTAACTTATGGATTTTGACTTATAAGTCAAAGCTAAAACCTCATCAAAACAGGCTCATAGAATACGAAAGATTGTTATTGATTTTGATGTCCTCTTCGGTATGAACTTAAAGTTTTCATATAATTTTGTACCTTTTTGCTCTCTCAAGCATGTTTGCAATTATTATGAGTTCACTCTGTTTGAGTTTTAAAATTGAATGTTTGAATAAAGTTTGTTATGAATGTATAATGGTTCACTTGAAGTCCTTTCTTCCATTTCTTTTTTGAAATTTGATTGTTAAAGATTCGATGGAGATAAAAGTCTCCACAATTCTTTTCCAGAAACTTGTGTCACCAAAAGGTGATACTTGAGAAAGAAGACAGAGAAAAACAAAATTTCATTTGCCTTTGATCAGAAAAAAAAATCCCCCAAAAGAACCTTTAAATGTATCACTCACCTATCCCTGTATGGGCACCTTCAATCTCGCTTAAATATTTAGATACAGTTTTTTAATTTCATTCCCTTTTCTTAAACAATTGTTTGTCACCCTTTTTGAGATGGACAATTTATTCTCGTTCGAGTTCACAATTCCTGTCATGGTGACGAAAGAAGGAAAGGTGACTCGGATTTATCCTCTCAAATGATTGGCTCATCGTAAGCTTCAAAAACTCCATTTTAGGTACTTATTTATCTTTATTGAATTGTGTTCTTCCATCAAAAAATTTCAATGTTCAAATTTCTATTTTAAACTACCCACAGGGTTACAGATAGCACGTTGCACGCACTTTCAACAAATATTTCACACTTTTTATCAATGAGGAAAGAGGAGGTACTGATCTCACCATCATAAATTCCTCTAAGATCACATCTTTGAACCAACGTCTCTGAAAACCCAAGCATATTTAATCATCATTTTTCAATGGCAGATTCCTCCAATTTTGTCTTTGCCCATGTTGTTCGCGCTCCTGAAGATCCCATCTTATAGGTTACAGTTGCTTATAACAAAGATACCAGCCCACTGAAAGTGAATTTGGGTCTTAGCGCATATCGAACTAAGGAAGAAAAGCCCCTTGTTCTTAATGTGGTAAGATGAGCTGAACAATGCTTGTCCACAACACGTCTCAAGTGAAGGAATATCTCCCAATTACTGGACTAGCAGATTTTAACAAACTGAGTGCCAAGCTTATTATTTGGTGCTGACAGCCGCGCCATTCAAGAGATGGGTGACCACTATTCTGTACTTGTTGGGACTTTATGGAGAGTGTATTGGTGCCCTAAGAGTGTTTGAAAAGATAGTAATATTGCAAGTAAGGTCAAAAGACAGCTAAAGTTGGTTATAAGGCCAATGTACTCAAATCCACCAATTCATGGTGCATCTATTATTGCTACTATACTCAAGGACGGATAAATGTATGATGAATGGATAGTTGAGCTGAAAGGAATGGCTGATCAAATTATTAGTATGCTCAGGCCAGAAACTCTTTGATACCATGCAAGCTTGAGGTACACAGAGTAACAGCTTCAAGCAAACTGGAATGTTTATTTTCACGAGATCGAATGTCAAGCAAGTTTTCTTCATGATTAAGGAGTATCATATTTACATAACATCCGATGGGAGAATTAGCGTGTAAGGTCTTAGTTCTCGGACAGTTCCTCATCTCACCGATGCCATGCGTGCTGTTGTTACTAGGAGGGTCTAGATCAGTTGCATTTATAAATTTTATGGAGATGTTAAATTTCTTGTCCTTGATCATCTCATAATCCTTGGATGTTAAATAAGACTAATATGACTATGTAGACATAATATTTGGATGTCAGGTTTGGAAATCTCATAATAAAAAGATTTAATGAAATCTTTATCAGTCGGGAAAAAAACACTGTTTAAATTTTCCCTTTATGAAATAAAAATCTATGATGTGGGGGATTATTGGGTTCATAGTAGATGAAAGAAGTTGAATGGAAAAATGGAGAGTAAAAGGGTGGAGGATAGGAGACACTAAAAATGGAAAGTGTACTCCCAAATTGGTAAGTTTACTCTTTTTGCCACATTGGTGAAAGAAGAGAACTTGAAAGTGTTTATATTGAGAAACACTAAATCTATATGGATAGTGAGGAAAGAACTAGATGATGCCTCGCACCGTCGTCGTCTCTCGCTCGCTCGGTTTTGAATTCGGATTTGTTAAATGATCGATCGATGATACTCCATTTATATGCATTTTTGGTAATGATTTTTTGAATTGATGTGTTGTTTTAGTGAACGTTGAACAGATGCACTATTATAGTAGACAGATGCACTGTTCCAATGAAAAGATGCACTGTTACAGTAAACAGATGCACTGCTAAAGTAACAGATAGACTGTTCCAGTGAATTGGTGCACTATTTCACGAAATGGTGTAATGTTTCAGCAAAAATATTGCACTGTTTTAAGGAAAAAACAGCCATGCAATTTCAGAATAGTCAGACCTCTAAGTTGAACCAATGCTACCTTTTCAAATAGGTATGTTATGGCTATAAAAACCTGTTTTCTTCCACAGGTTTGATGCAATAAAATTTTTAGAATAAAAACTCTCTTCTTTTCTTTACAAATATTCTGTGTGATCAATCAAAGAGTTCTGTGCATTTGAAGAATCCGTCTATTTGAGGTACCACTATCGTCGGATTGAAGGTCATTTTATCCTAGGAGGAAAAATTCCACAACCTCGGGTATAGTGAGGGAAATTATTTCCTTAAGGGAATTTCGTGAATTCGGACGACTTGGCCTATTCAATTTCTGCTTCATCTTGTTTTTCCTAAAAAAATAAATACACCTCTTGAAAATGTCATTTTGATCTTGTGTTGAGGCTATTTGATACTTCATTGCGTTCTTGTTTATACTTGAACTCTAGTTGAAGTTGTTTTTGTGATATACAAATTCTGCATACCCGACCATATTATGGGAAATAACAATCTTAAGGAAATAATCTACAGAATCTGTATTGCTTATTTTTGGAGATTAAAGCTTAAACTTTCTACTCCGTTTGAATTTAACTAGTGATTAGAAGACATAAAATCTTCATCACAAGTTAAGGTTCACTCGATTGATGATTCGAAGTAATAAAAACTTCATCCTTAACTAGAAACAAGAAGAAGAGTTTCAAGTTATTTAACTTTATAAATAGTATTCTGAAAAATTACTAAGTTTCTGTCTTGTGTTGATAGGAAAAATAACAACTGAAAGTCAAATGCATGATGTGGCTACGACTGTGGGGATGAACAATATTGCTTCATCAAGCCGCACAAATGCTCCGCCAACAATGGCACCGGCAGAGAAGCCCAAAAAATTTTCTGGCATTGACTTCAAGCGGTGGCAGCAAAACATGGTCTTTTACCTCACCACTTTATGTCTGCAATGGTTCACTAGCGAAGACGCTCCTGAGGTGCCCGAAGGAACCTCGGACAAAGACCGCTTCGTTATTGTACAAGCTTGAAAACATTCGGACTTCCTTTGCAGGAATTATATTCTGAGTGGTCTCCAAGATGACCTCTATATGTTTACAGTGTAACCAAGACATCAAAGGAACTGTGGGGGGCACTTGAATGGAAATATAAGACGGAGGATGCGGAAATTAAGAAATTCCTTGTTGCACGGTTCCTAGACTTCAAAATGATAGATAGCAAATCTGTTGTCTCACAAGTGCAGGAATTTCAAGTCATCATACATGATCTCCTAGAAGAAGGTTTAATTGTGAATGATGTTTTCCAAGTAGCAGTGATAGTTGAGAAGCTACCACCTTTGTGGAAAGAATTCAAAAACTACTTAAAGCATAAGCGCAAGGAGATGATTGTTGGAGATCTTATTGTCCGACTTCGTATTGAAGAGGACAATAAAAATGCCAAAAGAAGGTCAAAGGGGAATTCTACATTTAATGGAGCACATATTGTAGAAGATGACCAAAACAATTTGAAGAAAAGAAAGAAAGTTGAACATGGAAGCAATCAACCCAAGAAAAAGTTCAAGGGAAAATGCTTTAATTATGTCAAAATTGCCCACAAGTCTACAGATTGTCGAGCCCCGAAGAAAGTCAAGAAAAAGGATCAAGCAAATATGATTGAATCCAACAAAAAATGCGATGATTTGTGTGCTATGTTCTCAGAATGCAACTTGGTAGAGAATCCTCACGAATGGTGGATGGATTCTGGTGCCACCCGTCATGTATGTGCCAACAAAGAGTTATTTTCGTCATTTGCTCCAGTTCAAGCAGAAGAGATGATCTACATGGCTAACTCCACTACTGCTAAGGTGGAGGGAACAGGAAAAATTTATTTATAGATGAATTCCGGCAAGGTCTTGACACTGAACAATGTGTTATATGTTCCGGAGTTACGTAGTAACTTAATTTTTATTTCACTCCTAGATAAGAACGGATTCAAAAGTGTAACCGTTTCTATAAAAATTGCAATTAGCAAAGGAGAAATGTATGTAAGGAAAGGCTATTTGACCGAAGGCCTTTATAAGATGAATGTAATGACTGTTGAAATAAATAAAAGTTCAAATTCTTTTTATTTGCTTGAGTCTTATGATTTATGGCATGAACGTTTAGGCCATGTTAATTACAAAACATTACGAAAACTGATTAACTTAGAAGTTTGGTACAAAGTGTCAAATGTGTGTGGAATCAAAGTATGCAAAGCATCCTATAAGTCCGTTGAAAGGAATTCCAATCCCTTAGACTTAATACACACTGACATTTGTGATATTAAGTCAACACCATCACGTGGTAGGAAAAAGTATTTCATAACTTTTATTGACGATTGCACTATATATTGTTATGTCTACTTGCTAAATAGTAAGGATGAAGCAATAGATGCGTTTAGGCAATATAAAATTGAAGTTAAAAATCAGTTAGACAAAAAGATCAAAATGATAAGAAGTGATAGGGGCAGAGAATTTGAATCTCCCTTTGCGCAATATGTGTAGAGAATGGAATAATCCATCAAACTACGGCCCCATATTCACCTCAATCTAATGGAATTGCAGAAAGAAAAAACCAAACTTTGAAGGAAATGATGAATGCCTTACTTATAAGTTCTGGTTTACCGTAAAACTTATGGGGGAAGGCTATTCTTACGGCCAATCGTATACTCAACAGAGTTCCCCATAGTAAGACACAATCAATTCCTTATGAAAAATGGAAAAGAAGGAAACCCAACTTGAAATATTTTAAAGTGTGGGGGTGTCTAGCGAAGGTTCAAGTTCCTATACCTAAAAGGGTTAAGATAGGACCTAAAACGGTGGACTGCGTGTTCATAGGATACGCGAACTTTAGTAAAGCATATCGATTTATGGTTCATAAATCCGAACATCTGGATATTAATGAAAATGCGGTAATTGAATCAGACAATGCTGAATTCCTAGAAAACATTTACCCGTATAAAATTAGACATGAACAGTCTAGTGGAGGATCTAAACAACCTCAAGATGAACCAGGTGAGAATGTACATAATGAAGAAAATCCAAGACGTAGTACACGTCAAAGAATGCCAACTCCGTTTGGATCAGATTTTGTAATATTTCTCTTAGAAAATGAGCCTCAAACGTTTAGAGAAATGATGTCTTCGTCAGACTCATCCTTTTGGAAAGAGGCAGTCAATAGTGAGATAGATTCAATCTTAAGCAACCATACATGGGAATTGGTTGACCTTCCTCCTGGAAATAAACCTTTAGGTTCTAAATGGATCTTCAAAAGGAAAATGAAGGCGGATGATACTATTAATAAATACAAGGTAAGACTTATCGTAAAAGGTTTCAAATAGAAGGAAGGCCTTGATTACTTTGATACATACTCGCCAGTAACAAGGATAACCTCGATTCGAATGTTAATTATCTTGGCGGCGGTATATGATCTTTAAATCCATCAAATGGATGTAAAGACCGCATTCCTAAATAGAGACTTGGAGGAAGAAATATACATGGAACAACCTGAGGGCTTTGTGGTTCCAGGAAAAGAAAATAAGGTGTCTAAACTTGTTAAGTCACTTTATGGACTAAAATAAGAACCTAAGCAATGGCATGCAAAGTTTGACCAAACCATGTTGGCAAACGGATTTAAGATAAATAAATGTGATAAATGTGTTTACATTAAAGACACTCCAAATCACCAAGTCATTGTTTGTTTATATGTGGATGATATGTTAATCATCAGTAGAGACATTTCTGACATAAATGCAACGAAATGAATGCTCGAAAGCAAGTTTGATATGAAAGACCTTGGAGTTGCAGATGTGATCGTAGGCATAAGAATCCATAAACTCCACAAGGGTTAGCATTATCACGGTCTCATTATATCGAAAAAGTACTTGACAAGTTCAAGTATATGGAATTTCGTATTGCCAAGACTCCGTTGGATGTGAACTTTGCACTTCGAAAGAATGAAGGTGAAAGTGACTCACAATTGGAGTACGCAAGAGTATTGGGATGTTTAATGTATATAATAAATTGTACACGATCAGACATAGCCTGTACTATTAGTAAATTAAGTCAGTACACAAGTAATCCCAACAAAACTCATTGGATGGCAATGAAAAGAGTTTTGGGATATCGTAAATACACTCAAAACTATGTTTTGCATTATAATAAATATCCTGCGGTAATTGAAGGATATAGTGATGAAAATTGGATCACCGAATCGAACGAAGTAAAATCCATAAGTGGATATGTATTTACTATCAATGGAGGAGCAGTTTCTTAGAAATCATCCAAACAGACTTGTATCACTCGCTCTACAATGGAATCTGAATTTATCGCATTAGATAAAATCGGTGAAGAAGCAGAATGGCTCAGGAATTTCTCGAAAGATATTCCGTATTGGCCCAAGCCAGTGGAACCAGTATGTATACACTGTGATAGCCAAGCGGTAATAGGTAGGGCATGAAGCATGATGTACAATGATAAATCTCGTCACATACGATGGAGACATAATACTGTTAGGGAACTTCTCTCTAGTGGAATTATCACTATTGACTATGTAAAGTCAAAGGATAATGTGTCGGATACACTTACAAAAGGCCTATCTAAAGAAGGAGTGGAAAGAACATCCAAGGGAATGGGTTTAAGGCCTAGGACGAGTCAGCATGGCGGTAACTTTACCTAGCAGACTGGAGATCCCAAGAGCTAGGTTCAAGGAGATCAAACAAAGTTGTGTCTGACAGGTTCAACATTGTCAAATACCCAACCCATTCTCATGATGTAGACAATGTTTAGTAAACAAGGATAAGACTTTAGGTGAAAAGTCTTTTAATGATTATCTAAATTTGGCAGATTTGACCAAATAGTTTAATCTACAGGATTGAACGTTTAGAAATCACCTATGTGAGGGCGAAGTGGAAGCCGCTTCAAGGAGAATGTTAGTAAAGGCTCATTCTCTAAGCTCTCATGAAACTGGGATATGTTCATGGCTGAAAAGAACAAAACCATGAGAACCATAAACGTTAAAAGACTGATTGTCTGACATGTATTGTCTAGGCGTACAATAAAATTCGACGATTCAAAGATATTAAATCTACCGATTGACCGAGTGCATCCGATGCATATTTACTACGAAAAGTTCAAAGGGAAAACCACTTATCCAGATGCAATCAGTCTTTGCTTGATGATCACATACTTGTCCGTAAAACTTTTACAAAGAATAAACGTTCCCATTCATGTGGGAGGTTGTTGGATTCATAGTAGATAAAAGAAGTGTGAATGAAAAATGGAGAGTAAAAGGGTGGAGGAAAGGAGACAGTAAAAATGGAAAGTGTACTCCCAGATTGGCAAGTTTACTCTTTCTCCCACATTGGTGAAAGAAGAGAACTTGAGAGTGTTTATATTAAGAAACACTAACTCCACATGGATAGTAAGGCAAGAACTAGATGATACCTCACGCCGTCGTCATTGTCGCTCGCTTGGCTCGGTTTCATATTTGGATTTGGATTTGGATTTGAATTTGAAAAATGATCGATCAATGAGATCTATCTCTTTGGACAAACTTTATTTGAATTCCAAAAAACGCCAAAGGAAATAACACAGTAAATATTTTTTCTTTGTTCGATACTCCATTTATATGTATTTTTGGTGATGTTTTTCTGAATTGATGCGTTGTTTTAGTGAACGTTAAACAGATGCACTGTTACAGTAAACAGATGCACTGTTTCAGTGAACTGGTGCGCTGTTTCATGAAATGGTGTAATGTTTCAGCAAAAATACTGCACTGTTTTGGGGAAAAAACAGCCATGCAATTTCAGAATAGTCAGACCTCTAAATTGAACCAATGCTACCTTTTCAAACAGGCATGTTATGGCTATAAAAACCTGTCTTCTTCCACAGGTTTGATGCAATGAAATTTTCAGAATAAAAACTCTCTTCTTTTCTTTACAAATATTTTGTGCAATCAATTAAAGCGTTCTATGCGTTTGAAGAATCTGCCTATTTGAGGTACCGCTATAGTTGGATTGAAGGCCATTTTATCCTGAGAGGAAAAATTCCACAGCCTCGGGTATAGTGAGGGAAATTATTTCCTTAAGGGAATTCCGTGAATTCGGACAACTTGGCCTATTCAATTTCTGCTTCATCTTATTTTTCCTGAAAAATAAATACACCTCTTGAAAAGGTCATTTTGATCTTGTGTTGAGGGTATTTGATACTTCATTGTGTTCTTGTTTATACTTGAACTCTAGTTGAAGTTGTTGTTATAATATACAGATTCTGCTTACCCGGCCATATTGTGGGAAATAACAGTGCTCTTGCTAGAGTTCAAATGATAAATGATATAATATTGGTTTATAAATATAATATTTATTATGTAGGTTGTTTCCGGTAGATCTCCGGCTCAAGAAAAAAACTTGTTTTAATGTCTTTTAGTTCCTAAAAAATTTACGTTTCATTACTTTTAATGTTCATGTAATATTAAAGATCTTTCATAAATTTAATAATTTTTATGATAGCGCGATCAAGTTACGTGGATTAGTAATTTTATCTTTGTCGGTGATTAAGTTATGCTAATAATTAATTGTTTTGTTAGTTAAAATGTTAAAGTTGTTGGATGAAGCAAATGGTGTACGTCCTCCATGTAGATGGTAGTACTAGATTTCAATCATTGAATAGTATCTTAGCTTCATCTTAATTTTTTTTGTTTTACTTATAAATATTTAAACGAAAGAACAGTTACGTATTAAGTCCGTTAGTTAGAGAAAAGATTAATTTACTTGCTCTGACAAGTGGAAGAAAACGCGTGTAATATTTTGACAAAATGAAGAAGATATTGTAAAAGAACGGTGTAAATCAATAAGCTTGATATATCATGCAAAATTCTTACTAGGGTCTCAAATCAATTATATTTGCAGTAATGTTAATTATTTATTCGAACCTAAAAACAGAAAAGTGAAAACTTATGTTAAGAATACCTTGAACTGTTTCGATTCAAGCTTTTAACTATTCTTTTAGTTCTATTTTTTAAGATACTGGGTGTTTTCATATTTTAAGATTTGAAGAAAAGAACTAAAATACAACTGTAAATTTCGACTTTAATTTTATTCTCTAAAAATAAGGAGCCACATTATTAAGAAAATTTTAGTTATGAAAACACAATCCTAACGTAAAACTGAATTGGGGATTATTAATTTCTTTCCATCTTATACATGTGAAAGTTCTTCTCTATTTTTCTTTTGTAATTAGTTGATTAAAATATGGTAGTGGATCGCAGTAGCAATCATGATTCGAATTTGAGAAAGATAACATCATCGAATGAACCCCTTAATTTCACAGCTTAACAACACTTTAATGACGCTGAAATTTCTAATCCTGGACATCCTTTAAGCTATTTAAGATCCGATTAAATTCAAATTCACTCCTAAAGGATCTCATATTTGGAATAAACATTCCTGGTGGAAGTGAAATCAATCCGAAATGAGTATATATTATTATTGATTGAATGTTTTTGACTCGATAATACAAACTGCAAAATCAACATAAAATAATACTTTGTTTATAGTTTATTTGTCCCATTTTAATTGTGGTTTTAATTTCTTTACAAATTACACTCATTATGAAAAAAATAGTATGCAGAATACAATTTGCTAAATTTCTCCTATTTATCAAAGAGTATTGGAATATAGCAGTAAATACAATATGAAAACAACGGCATATTTGTTTAATTTTTTCTTATTTCCTTTCCTAGGAGATCCCTTTAATTATGTGTCCATTGAATAATTAGAATATCCTCATATCTTAGAAAGTTGTTAGAATTATTTATTTCTTGTAAAAATGTTAATAATACCACTAATAATACTTTCTTTGTTCACTTTTATTTATCCACTGTGGACTTTGCATGTTCCTTAAGAAACACTAATTGATATGATTATTTTATCATAATATCCATATTAATTGATGTTACTATTAGTTCTTGAAAAATGATTTAAAAATAAGTAACTAACTTTAAGGATAAAATATGAAAAGAAAAAAATTCTTGATATATTAAAAGTGACAAGTAAAAATAAAAAATTCTACTTTTAAACTAATGAACAAGTAAAACTAAACGAATCGAGTACATGTTTCTTTCCTCTGTCCTGGATAAACAATTTAGAATGTTACGATTGTAATACTCAAATTCATTTTCGGAGATATTGTATAGAATTCTTTTCTCCTACATTTTATTTATCCATTTCAAAATTTGTACATTTATTAAGAAATAATAATTAGTTGAAATGATGATTTTATTGTCATATTAATTGATGTGTCGTAGTATTAGATCTTGAAGCTAGAAAAAATATGAAAAAAATAGTATGCAGGATATAATTTGCTAAGCTTCTCCTATTTATCAAGAAGTATTGGAATATCTGACTAATACAATGGGAAGACAGAGGTATATTTGTTTTTCATATTTCTTTCTCTAGGCGATCCCTTTAATTATATGTCCATTGAATAATTGGAATCTTCTCATATCTCAGAAAATTGTTAGATTTTTTTTCCGTTTAAAAATGTAAATATTACCACTAATATTACTATTTTTGTTAATTTATTCATTTTTGACTTTGCATGTTGCCTAAGAAACGGTAATTGATATGATTATTTTATCATAATATCCATATTAACTGATGATATTATTAATTCCTGAAAAATAATTTGAAAATAATTAATTAACGCTAAGGCTAAAGTATTAAAAAAAAAAATCTTAATATGTTAAAAGTGATAAATAAAATTAAAAAAAATTCTACTTTTGAAATGATGAACAAGTAAAAGTAAACGAAGTTAGTACATTGTTTCTTTCCTCTGTCATTGATAAATAATTTAGAATATTATGATAAAATACTCAAATACATTTTCGGAGATATTGTATTGAATTATTTTTTCCATTCATTTTTATTTATCTATTTTAAAAAAATTTCATTTATTAAGAAATAATGATTAGTTAAAATGAGGATTGTATTGTTATATTAATTGACACTATCAGAAATTTGTTATTTTCTGACCGAAAATTACCGACTGAACACAGTAGTCGGAAATTTTGACTACTTCCATTGGAAATCTTATTTTTTTATTTTGATTTTTTATAAAATATCTTTCAATACTATTTGTGACAAAAATAGTCCAAATATTTGGCGGAAAATTCCAGAAAATAAATATTCCGACTACAGTAGTCGAAAATATAAATAATTAAATAAATTATTTATTTAACTAAATTATTAAATATATATTCTGACAACGGTAGTCGAAAATGTAAATAATTAAATAAATATAATACTAAATATATAATTAGGTCCCTTATACGAAAATTAAATAATTATTTTAATAAATTATTAAATATATATTTCTGACTACTGTAGTCAGAAATATTAATAACTAAATAAAATTAATAAATAATAAAATATATGTTCGACCACGTAGTCGTAAATGTAAATAATTAAATAAATATATTACTAAATGTATAATCAGTCTCTTATACGAAATTTTAAAAATAAGTAAAATAAATTATAATATATATTTCTGACTGTTGTAATCAAAAATAAAAATAATTAAATGAATATATTAGTATATATATAATCGGACCCTTACATGGAAATTAAATAATTATTTAAATAATTGATTAAATATGTATTTCTGACTACTGTAGTCAAAAATTTAAATAACTAAATAAATATATTACTTAATATATAATCAGACCCTTATAGTCATATTTTCGACCACTATAGTCATAAATATTAAATAATTAAATATGATAAAATTGTTTCGACTACAGTGATCAGAAATATAAATTAAATAATTAAATATATATTTTCGATCATTGTAGTCGAAAATCTTATAAATAATTGATTTAAATATATAATTTAATTATATTAAATATCTAACCGACTGAAGTAGTCGGAAACATTAAATAATTAAACATATTAATTTTTTACCCGACTGTAGTCGAAAATTCACATTTAATATACACTAGACACCCAGCTTTTCTAGTTCACTCTCTCACTTCCTCTCTCTCTAAGCTAGGGCACGCAGTTCTCTCTCTCGGCTCTCTTCTTTCTGCGTCTCTCTGTCAAAAATTGACCGTGAAGGCTGCGTCTCTCGCAAAAAATGGTAACGGTGACGGTCGATTTCACTGATTTGAGGTAAAAAGTGGACAGACTTGCAAGAAATTTACTTATAGTTTTTGGGTATCTTTGAGTGTATTAATGTATATAGTGACCTGCATTTCTGTAAGATTGTTGTTTTGGGGTTTGTTTTCGTAAATCTTGATCTACTTGTATCAAAGATTCAAGGAAATAAGTTGTATATGTATGTTTTTCTGCATATGTATGTTCCCTTTCTCATTAAGGATAAAATGGTTACCACTTGAAGTCTTAAAAGAAAGAAGCTCAGTGAAGTATTGTGCCAGTTGGCTGTTGGTGTAGATTTAAAGATCTATAACTTGTTATGATTTGATGCATTATTTGATGTTTTTCCTTTTCTATTTCACTTGTTTGTTTCTGTTAGTGTTACCCAGTGAATCCAGGCCCATTTTCCTTAGCAAAATTAAAGCTAGAAACATGATTTTACTTCTTCAAGCTTTACTTGTTAGGTTGGTTAGAATGTTGCATGTTTTAAATATCTCATTTTTTGGCTAAATTTCTTATCATGAAATCCACTATATTTTGAAGATTATGAATTCATGTCTACTATTCCTTGTACATTCGATTTTTACATATAGTAACACCGTTCCAAAAAAGGGCTGCACTTAGAAAAAACTTAGGGAATAATGGTGGAAATTTGGGGGTTTGGGGAACTGAAATAGGCCAAAACCTGTTGGGGTTTTGGGTACTGAAATTTGGGGGTTCCGAAGAAAGGGAACGTACTAACTAGCATTGTGCTTTCTACGTTCAAATTCATACTGGAGATAGATGATTTATACATTTAAAGTATATAGTCGGTTATACACATAGATGATAAACTGATGATTTGTTTGATTCAAACCTGTTGATGTTACTTATCTATTGTTTCTATAGTTTTTGGTTATATCACTATACAAGCTATTGTACAGATCAATGCAGATTAATCACTGAATACGACTTTAATTTTCGTATATAAAATTTGGCCTCTAATATTATATATGAAACTGTGAGAATTGGTACTTCCTTCAGTTTAAAAAGGAGGTTTTCCTGTTTCTTTCCTGTACCCTTATCAGTAGTCATGATAGAAAGAATACTATTGGCATCAATATCAAGCTGTCAGAATTCTTATATGGAACCAGTTTATGGTATAATCAGAATCAAAAAATTTAACATTTCATTATGTTATCAATGATGAATTATAACACCCCGAATCTGATATCCGAAATGCTACACGGTGCTCATGACCCCGAAAGATCATAAGCGAACCCATGACTGATATCTGTACCTGTATACTGCATAAAATACTAAATAATGCAGAAACATGAATTGAAAGGCCATAAGATTCAAGATGAAACATAATATCTGATGAAAAGTATAACATCTGAATGGGGTGTGAAATACCCAAAACAACTGAAATAAACTAACTGAACATAATAGTCTGGAAAGCCTCTAACTGACTGATCTATCTGAGTAAGGATTTGATGGGACATGATCCCAACTAACTCCAACTAATAAAATAATTAATAAGATAATAAGGAAAAGTAAATAATCATGTCCTCGAAAGATGAGGGCTCACTTCTAACTCTGACTGCGGAGACTGGAATCTACTGCTGCTCTGGAGCTTGTGTCTCTAAACCTATGGTATAAGACACTATAGCGCAAATGTGTCAGTACGACTGAATATACTGGTATGCATGTGAGGTAGGCTAAATGGATGGGGTTTATATGCATGAATAATATTACTAAGCTATCATGAACGTGAGAATACATGCATGAGACATAATAACTGACACTGAGATCATGAATACATGATTACTGAATCTGAATACTAATCACATGATATACTGATAACTGATATAACTGACAACATGAGTGATTGTATCTGGCAGTCCTGAATCTAATAGAACTAGCTGAGTTTCGTACTGTATCTGAGTTGACTGTATCAGACAGTCCTAAAATCTGAAGAACTATCTGAGTTCTTGACTGATACTAATACTGAAACTGTGGGAAGTAGTCATCTAACTGACAAACCCCAAATACGCCATAATAGCAGAGCTGGGGTCCAATCTGTGCCCTGATTGGAAGGGTGTCAATACCGCACCACTAGTAAGGACAATATATGAGCAACCCTCTACTAGCAGGTTACTCTAATGAGAATGGTGGGAACCCTCAACTAGCAGGTTAAGCCACTTTATATACCCTCAACTAGCAGGTATGATGTCTCAACCTATGGTGGCTACGTAGTTCTGGAACACAAGAACTACTCCTAGGAATCACACCCTCTACTAGAAGGTGAGTTTCCATCCTTGGGTTCACTCGGTGCTAATTTCTACTCCCTTCTGAATAGACACTGAACATGGACTGAGTTACTGAATCCCGTTGACTGATAAAATACTACTGATATCTAACAACTGACTGAGTTCATGAGATTAGTGAGATTTCCTGAGTCATAAGATTGTCTGAAATCTAAGGATCATGGCTTGACTGAGAGTATCATGAAAACATGACATGGCTCTAGGCACACAACTAATATTTCAGGTACAAGTACCCCCAGGACTCGATGGAAGGAAACTGACAAAGCATGACTTACTTGAACACATGACTAACATCATAATCCATAATTCATTCATTAAAGCATTTCATCAAACATGTGATACACATGAACTTGTACATACATAGGGATTTCATAGTATCATACTAGTTAGGTACTTCTCCTTCATATAGTCATTTAATCAAACACATGGTAGGAATAGTATATGTAAACAACATTATACAATAATTAAACATCATGGTTCAATTCTAATTTCGCCATTCAACTCTTTAATCATAGGTTTACATGAATCTACATCTATACTAATCAAATCCACATAAAAATTATCACCCTACATGGAATAGAATTCAATTACTTATTATCAAGATGAACAAGAGCAGCCCAATTATGAAATTCATAAAAAAAATCCATAAACTTGATCTTAGAAAAAGATTCTTGGGCTTCATGGACAAATGGAGTCCATGAATGAACACTATGCATACCTGGGTTGAGTTTCTTGTAGTTCTTGAACTTGAAGAATTTGAATCTCTTTGATTCTTGAAAAAGATTTGATGTTGTAGATAGATAATGAATTTTAGAGAGAAAGCCCCTAGTTTTGATGTTGTAGATAGATAATGAATTTTTGAGCTTTGATCAGATATAACTGGTTATATAAACGGGTGGTAAATAACCAAAATACCCCTTTAAAAATAGCTTTAAAATAATAAGCAGGACATGCGATAGTGGGGTGCAACGATCCGTCGGACTGAGATAGAACTAGGACCTACTGCTATGGAGCGACGGTGGGGTGGGACGGTCCGTCGCTAGTCAGATGGTCCGTCGAACCTCTCTGTTGTACTCATCAAGAGAGCTGGTTCACTTCCTCGATGCAACGGTCGTGGTCGACGGTCCGTCGGCCTACACCGTCGCACCTGGGCAGTTTTACTGCCTTCTGTATTTTGGCCATAACTCTCTTGTCTGACACTGGATTTTGATGAAATTGGTATTGGTGGAAATCTTATTCGATTTCCCACATGACAAAAAGTGAAAATCTTAAAAATACTACATGTACAAAAATAAATTCATATTTCAAGGCAAGTTCTAACATACTTGAGATGATTTCAAGTTAGGAAAAAGGTACAGGTATTACATAAATTTACCTTTGTATCTGTCAACTCATTTCATGACTTTATATTAAACTATTTTGCAGACAAAGTGTTCCTGGAATTCTGGTCATGAAAATGAAATACAACACATTTTCAAGTTCAAAGTAGCTCTACGGATCAAAGAACACTTATATGAGGCCCAAAAGAACATGGAAAAACCTGGTTGGCTGAATGCTGATGTGTGGGTCCAGTTCTTGGAAAAATGGGATACTCCTGAAAATAGGCAAGGAGGGAATGAGCAAAGGCAAATAGAGTGTCTCAAAAAGATGGCTCATTGCACACAGGAGGTTCGATGAGTTTCACTACCCACCGACGAAGACTGGTAATATTAGCTTAAATTTTTGATTTGTTTGGTTTAGTTCAATGTTCTAAACCGTGACATAGTGGAACTGTGTGGGGCTCTTTCGATTCACTATTGTTGTTATCTTCTTATTGTTGTTCATCTTGAAGCTAGTAAAGCCATGTGTGGCCTATTTTGATTCACTTTGTTGTTGACATTTTGTTGCTCTTGTTGTTGCTTGTTTCTTTTGTTGTGAACTTGATCTTGTATCACACTGCATAATGGTTTTAGAAAGTAAGAAGAAGAGAACTAGCGGCTTGGTTAGAGAGGTGATAACTTAATTGGAAGTAATAAGCAAAGTATTTATAGTAACACTCTTAATATAAGGAAGTCGTTGGTATGGAGTTGTCAATGTAACTAGCAACAAACAAAGAAATTGTAACGCCCCAATTTTCTGAACCGAAATGCTACCCGGTGCTCATGACCCCAAAGGACCACAAACTAAGCCATGACTGATATCTGTACCTGTAAACTATATAATATCTCATAAAATATATGGAAACATGAACTGTAAGGCCATAAGGTTCAATACTGATACATATCTGAAAAACATGGTCTAACAATACCAAAAAGAAACATAAATACTAAAGTCTGAACATCTAATCTGACATCTAGTCCTAAAGCCTCTAACTGAACTGAATAAGGAGTTGAAGGAACATGTCTTCAACTAACTGCATGAACTGAAAAATTAATTTGAAATATTGTAATAAAGTAATAATAATATTGTCCTCAAATGAAGAGGAGCACTGACAGCTGAAATCTGCAATGCTGCTGCTACTCTAAAACTCGTACCTCTGTATCTATGGCATCAAATAAAACACCATAGCGCAAATGCGTCAGTACGACTGAATGTACTGAGTTTACGAGTAAGGTAGGCTAAATGCAAAAGGGTTTTATATGCATGAACAATGCTGACTGATATGAACGTGAGAATACATACAAATATACGTAACTGCAACTAAACTTATGCTGATACTGACTACTGATTCTGAATACTGACAACATGAGTTTACTGATGCTGAGATACTAAATGATTGAGTTTACTAATTTTGAGATACTGAATGACTGAGTTTACTGATATTGATATGTAATTCACTAATAAGTGAGGAACTGATACTGTATTACTAAATACTGGGAGACTAATACTATATTACTGATAAAGGAATGATTGTTTCTGATAGTTCTGATTATGAAGAACTGATTTAATTGACCGTATATAACAGTCCTGAAACTGAGCTCGTGATAACATGACTACTGAGTATGAATACTGATGACATGTATTTACTGATAATATATCATGAATGATAACTGAATTCTGATAACTGATATATCTGATAACATGAGTTCTGGTAACTGATAGCATGAATGACTGTATCTGACAGTCCTAAATCTGATGAAACTACCTAAGTTCCATACTGTATCTGAGTTGACTGTATCTGACAGTCCTGATATCCTGAAGAACTATCTGAGTTCTTTTACTGAGACTTATACTGAAACTGTGGAAATTAGTTATCTAACCGACATGCCCCAAATACGCTATAATGACTAAGATGGGGTCCAATCTCTGCCCTGATTAGAAAGGTGTCAATACCGCGCCACTAGTAAGGATAAGCTGTGAGTGACCCTCATCTGGCAGGTACTCTAATGAGAACGGTGAGAACCCTTATCTGATAGGTTAAGCCACCTCATCTACCCTCAACTGACAGGTATTGATGTCTCAACCAATGCTGGCTACATAGTTCTGGAATGCAAGGACTGCTTCTAAGAATCACACCCTCTACTGGCAGGTGAGTTCCCATCCTTGGGTTTGCTCGGTGCTGAATCCTACTCCCAACTGAATGACACTGAACTGATTTCCTAGTTCATACTAGAATTAACTGAACTGTTACTGATTGTTCTGGTTAACTGAACTGAACATGGACTGAGTTTATTGAGTTCTGATGACTAGCGAAACACTACTGAATTTTGTTAACTAACTAAATGCTACTGAGTTCTGTTAGCTGACTGAGTTTACTGATGTCTAAACTAAATACTGAACTAAATTGTACTGATACTGAGATTTACGGAATTCCATAGACTGACAAAATATTACTGAGATTACGTAGATTACTGAGTACTGAGTAAAACTGAACTGATACTGCCTTTACATGAGTTTTCCTGAGTCATGAGACTGACTGAAGTTTACTGAACATGGCTTGACTGAGAGTATCGTGAAAACATGACATGGCTCTAAGCACACAACTATATTTTTCAGGTACAAGTACCCCCAGGACTCGATAGAAGGAAACTGACACTTCTTGACATTCTTGAATACATGATCAATATCAACCATTCATAATAAAATAAGTTGGGGATTTCATGAAGTACATAGTTAACATAATCTTGTTCATCGTAGGAATGTATATAATCAAGATCATAATTTCATACTCTAACATCATGACATTCCAACAACATATTCATTGTACAACAATAGCATGTAAGCCATTCAAGCATGAGGTCAATGGCATGAATTCACCTTTTAGGCCATATTAATCCATACTACATGTTTCTTGTTTCTCTTAAACATTTAATCAAATACCTTTCATGCACAACTTACGCATAGGTGAAATTATAGGTGTCAAACGGGCCAGGCCGGGCCAACCCGGAACCGACCCTTCCATTTTAACCGGATTGAGGGACGGTTAAGGGCTAGTTTTGACGCTAGCCGGGCCGGGTCAAACAGTAAAAAAATTAAAACCCACCCTAACCCGGCCCACTTAACCCAACCTGGTCAAACCCACTAAAACCCGGTTAAAAATCGGTCAAACGCGTTTAAAAAATAAATAAAAAATCCAATATACACTATATACACTCCAATATACAATATATTTTTAAAAAAATATATAAACAATTACACATATATACGTACCATTCAATATATAATTATATATGACTATACGTACTACTTTAAATAAAACATATGCTATAATAGTATAATATATATATATACACTACAGTATATATATATATATACTAATTTATAAAACATATACACATGTATACGTTAAATATATACTACTTTAGAAGATATATACACATATATATGCACCATTCAATATATATGTACTACTTTAAATAAAATATATACTACAATATACATACATATATATATATATATATATATATATACAACAATATGTATATATATATAGTTACATACTAATTTATAAAACATATACACTTGTATACTTTAAAGATATACGTCTATAGAAGATATATACACATATATACACACCATTCAGTATATATGTACTACTTTAAATAAAGTATATACTACAATATATATATA
>NC_061114.1:180834695-180881971 GCF_002878395.1 Capsicum annuum
ATATATATATATATATACACTTACATACTAATTTATAAAACATATACACTTGTATACGTTAAATGTATACTACTTTAGAAGATATATACACATATATATGCACCATTCAATATATATGTACTGCTTTAAATAAAATATATACTACAATATACATATATATATATATATATATATATACTTATATACTAATTTATAGAACATATACACATGTATACGTTAAAGATATACGTCTATAGAAGATATATACACACATATACGTACCATTCAATAATATGTACTACTTTAAATAAAGTATTAACTACAATATATATATATATATGTGTGTGTGTGTGTGTGTGTATGTGTGTGCGTGTGTGTGTGTGATAGTTAATTAATAATATTAAAAGTAAGTTTTTAATTTAAGCTAAAAATTCATTTTAAATCATTTCAAATCAATATATAGGTACTACTTTAAATAAAATATATACTACAATATATATGTATATACTATGTATGTATATATATATATATAGTTATATACAAATTTATAAAACATATACACTTGTATACGTTAAATATATACGTCTATAGAAGATATATACAAATATATTCGCACCATTCAATATGTATGTACTACTTTAAATAAAATATATACTACAATATACATATATATGTATTACAATGTATAGATGGTTATATTATACTAATTTATAAAACATATACACTTGTATACGTATAATATATACATCTATATAAGATATATACACATATATACGCACCAATAAATGTATATATACTACTTAAAATAAAATATATACTACAATATACATGGATTACAATACATAGATAGTTATATTATACTAATTTATTAAACATATACACTTGTATACGTTAAATATATACATCTATATAAGATATATGCACGTGTATACTCACCATTCAATGTATATATACTACTACTTATAAAACATACTACATTATATATACATTACAATATATATAGATATACTTATATACTAATTTATAAAACATATACACATGTATACGTTAAATATACACTTCTATAGAAGATATATACACGTGTATACGCACCATTCAATGTATATATACTACTACTTATAAAATATACTACATTATATATACATTACAATATATATAGAAATACTTATATACTAATTTATAAAATATATACATATGTATACGTTAAATATACACTTCTATAGAAGATATATGCACAAATATACAAAACATATGCTACTTAATATAATAAATTAATAATATTTGGTAGTAAATTAATAATATATTAGAAGTAAGTTTTTAATTTAAAGTAGAAAACTAGAAATTCAATTTAAAATTTTAAATCGTTAAATGAAAAAATATAAAAAGCAAGGACTAAGGAGTGAATGAATTTGGGGAATTTTATTGATTGCAAAATGATCCAAAATTTATAATTTATATGAATGAAAAATCTATAAATTATGCATCATTTTTTCCAACTCATTCATGTTAATATTAATGGAAACTTGCATAGGATAGTCGAAGTCAACGGGGGCAAAACCATGCATTGGACTTGATTCTGCTGAGTTCTCCCGTGAAGTCATAATTTCTTCAAGTTTCAGCTCGTCGCTCGGTTCCGGTTCCATTCCTTGGTTTCTTCTTTCCGCTCTAATCCAATCTCTGAGGCAAACTAGAACATTCATTGCATTGCTTCACAATGAGTATCGGTTGTTTCCAAGCTGCTGTCGTCCCTGACTAAAGGCGCTCTCTGATGCAACGGTTGTCATTGGAACATTCAAGATATCTCTAGCTAATCTTGAAAGCACAGGATATTGTGTTTCATTACTCCTCCACCAATCCAACGTGTTGATCCATCGTTTGCGATCCTCTGGTGCCGTCTGAAGATAATATTTCAGCTCTTTCCGATAAGTTGATTTGTAAGTTCTCTCATCAACACTGTTCCAACAATTTAAATTATAAAACGAATCAGAAAAAATACTATGTGCTAGCCTTTTAGAAGATGATGGATCCTCGGTAGGATGAGGAGCGACAGTTGGAGTGATATTTGTAAGTACAGCTAAATCAAATAAATCAGCGTAGTGATTATATAATTTTTCTATGTAATCCTTTGCATCAGCCGTAGCCGTCCACAAATCATGTTGTACTTGTTCAGAATCATGGTTAGTATTTATTTCTAAGTTAGTATAAATAAGAGTACTAAAGTGACACATATTATTATATTTCATGCACGGATTTAGCATAGCACCAACCAAGTAAATAGGGGGAATCGGAAAAAAATATTTTTTAAATTTCGTAAACATGGCGCCAACAGCTTCTTTATAATCTTCTTTATTTTTATATTCTTTTAGCAAACCAAAAATATCGGCTATATATGCCAAAATATTACAAACATTAGGATAATAAGCACCGGAAAATTCAACTGTAGCTACATAAAATTTTTCTAAAAACTTAACAAGATCATTAATTACAACCCAATCAAAATTATGTAGCATGCAATCAGCAGAATCAGTAAATGAATCGCAATGTTGGTTAAAAGCTAGCGTAATAGCAATTCTATATTTATAACAAATTTTTAAAAATTCATACGTAGAATTCCATCTAGTATCAATTTCCTCAGGCATCAAAATCGGTGTAAGTCCATTTTCTTGACATTGAACTTTAAATTCTCTAATTTTCAATCTACGATTATTTCCTTGAATAAAACCAACGGAAAGACGAATTTTTTCAATATAAAGCTCAAAAAACTCAAGACCATCTTTTACAATTAAATTATATATATGACATGCACACTTAATATGAAAAATTTTAGGCAAGGGCGGAGATAGCGTAGATTTTATTTTTGTTATAGCAGTCTTGTTGTTAGAAGAATTATCAAAAGCAATACATAAAATTTTATTTTCGAGACCATAATATCAGGCAATTTTAACAATAGAATCAGCAATAAATTATCCAGTATGTTTACGATCTTCATCATATAAAAAAGCAAGAATACGTTTTTGCATCACGAAATTACTATCCATCCAATGACAAGTAACGGTTAAATAATTATTTTTATTTACAGAACGACCAAGATCAGAAGTTAGGGACAATCTACATTGAATATTTTTTAACAATGTTGATAAATAAAAATAATATTGTGAATGAAGTCTAAAAATATCAGACCGACAAGTAGTTCTAGGAATACCGTTAAACATAGGATTATAAATTGCTTGTATATAACGAATAAAGGCATCAGAAGAAGAAAAACTAAAAGGCAAACAACCCACAACTACCATTTTAGCTATTTCTTCCCGGTCCCTCAATTTATTATACTTCTTCGCTACGTGACCGGTTGCTGGGTCCATTCTAGTTTGTGTTAGCCCACCAACATCCCCACCACCTTGTGCAATATTTAACTCTCTTTTGTGATCTTCAGCTATATGTCTCATTAACGTACCCGTACCCCCTTACTTTCCTCCACTTCTATGCTTATATATTTGTTGGCAAATATTGCATTGCACCTCAATATCAGCTTTACGTTCAAAATATTGCCATGCAATACTAGTTCTTTTACGAGGTCTTGGGGCACTGGGAGGACTGTGAGGGAGATTAACCGATTCAGATCTAACGTTAGCATCTCCTACTGTGGGTGTCTCAGCAATATTTTCATTATCTTTATCTAAATTAACCGCATCTACTTCATTTTCTTCTTCTATACCGTAATTTTCCTGAGCTTCTACATAATCCATATCGTGAGCACCTACACCTATTTCTTCCTCAAAAGGTGTACCAAGCGGTACCGGAGGCGAAGGCACACGGGTATATCTACTACTTGAACTACCTCTACCACTAGTAATTCACTTTTTACTACAACTACCGCTTCCGGGACAAAAATTTTTAACACCTTTAGTAGCGAGGTTTCTTAATTTATCCATAATATAAATTAAATTAAACTAAAAATATTCAAAATACACAAATATAATAAAATTAAATATTAAACAATTAATACAATAAATAAAAATTAAACGTAAGAGATGGAACGACAATACCAAATTTTGGAAGTATTCGAAGGTTACGAATTTAGAAACTTCCGCTCGTACTTTGTAAACAAAAAATTAAAAAATTAAAGTGAACACTTTAAGAAATTAAATATATTGAATATTTGAGAATTGAGATTTGAGAGAGAATGAGGTTTGAGAGAGTGAAAAATTGTGTGAAAAATGAATTGAAGTTGTAGGGTATTTATAGAATTTTTTTGGGATTAAAAAATATTTTTTAAACTTAATTTTTTTTTTTAATAAATGGTCTCAAACTAGCCGTTTGGACCCAAAAACGGCTATATAGCCGTTGGGCCAACGGCTAGTTTGGCCCAAAATCTTTTTTTTTTAACAAAAAAAAGGTATCCGGGTCGGGCCGATCGGTTAACTGACGGGCTTGGTCCGGGCTGGGTTAGCCGGGCCCATTTTTAAAAAATAATCGGCCCGGGACCCGGAACCCTAAAGCCCTAGGGTTTACCGGGCCGGGTCAAATCGGGCCGGGTCGGATCGGGTCGGGCCGGGCCACTTGACACCCCTAGGTGAAATCATAAAATTTTCACAAAGTATAAATCACCAAATTCATGGACTTCAACATAGTTTCATGATATCACATAAAGATCCCAACTTGGGAATCATTCCACACCAACAACATGATCATCAACGTCCAATTTGCAATTTCAAGAACTCAACATAAAGTTCATATGAATAATATTACAAAATAAATCAGTTTTCACGATTCTTGAGATAGCTCATGGAATTAAAAACTCAATTTAACATCATCAACATGAACATAATCATCCCACCACAAAATATTCATGATACATAACTTAAAACTTGATTCTTGAGCTCCATGGATGAAAGGAATCCATGGATGAACACTATGCATACCTTAGTTCTTTATTTTACGAAGATCGACGGAGAGAATTTCTTGAAATTAAATTCCCAATAGCAAACTCTCTTCTTGTTCTTGATGAATTTTGAGAGAAATCAAGCATATGTTGCTAAATTATATTGAATCTCGTGTTTGTGTATATATATATAGAGGTAGGAAAGACTAAAATACCCCTGGAGAAAGAGAGAAAGACGCAGCTGTCCTCTGTTGTTTTCAGGCTGATAGGATGAAGCAAATTGATCGTAACTTTTTACTCCAATATTCAAATTGGATGAAACCAATTGCATTGGAAAGAAGACTCAAATATATTTCTATTGATATATAGCAGCTCTCACAGTTCATTATATGCAGGAAGTTATGATAGTTTGAAGTTGACTGAAATTTTTGACTTGAAATGCGTCCGGAATGCGGGAGCCTTTCAAACCAGTGAGTTAGCCACTGAAATGCGCCCGAAATGTGTCCATTACGTACTATTACTTTTTCCATCGCAACGTAACTTGAAAATCTAAAAATGAAGGTCAGAAAGGTCATCAAATAAATCCCTGAAGTTAGGAGGTCTAAAATGAGAGTAAGTGTTGAACTTGAACACTTAGCAAAAAAGTTTTCTAAGTGTTGGAATCTCTCATGGAGCTTTACGAGCTGAATTTGACATGCGATTTTTATGGGGTCTTACAGAAATAAAGTCTGAATAACGGAATTAAGTAATTGAATTAGTTTGAATCTCAGTGTAGTTGGCGGGCAGTGCCATCTGAAAGAAGACTGTGAGCCTTTTTGTATTACAACTCTTGAAAGCTATGGAACTGTATTGCTAGTGAATGACTAAAATTCGGGTGGTTTGCACCATGTAGATAGTAGGTTATTTATAGATAAACACCCACAGAGCATTATTTGAGAATCTCGCCCCTATTAAGTTCATTATCTGCACTTCACTTTAGTTAGTAACGGTTGGCGAAGATCTCATACCCTTCCACAACCATTGGACTCTTAAGCTTATCTCGACCTTTATCTTGTCTGGTTCACTGTTGCCTTAACTGCAGTTGCTGCTGTTGCTGCAGTAAATGGGCTCACTACATTGGTAGCAGATGCTGCAACAACTGTTGTTGCTTCAGCCTCTACTGAGGACTGTAGTTCTGTATTTGCAAAAGATCTTATCTTCGATACGATTGTTGAATAATATAAACCTTTTCTTGAAAAACACCATGCAAAAAGCATTCTTCATATCTAATTGACGAAAGTGTGAGAGAGGGCGTGAAGTTAAGAAGAGGAAAAAGATTCTTCGAATAAAGGATGGTTCTGGAGATGGTGGGTAGGTGGTAGGGGTAAGCTCAAGATTTTATAACAGTTTTTGGTATGAAAAGTGAAAAAAACAAAAATCTTCAAAAACTAAGTGTGGAGTAACAGAGATGATGATGATGATAAGAGGAAGAGTTATAGTATCGAGTGGAGATTCATGGCAGATTTTTCCTACTAAAAGATGGACTTGTTTTTCTTTCTTTTGGTGTTTTGGTAATCAATTACAGTGACTTTCTCTTTTACACTCATTCACTTCAAAAGTTTCTTAAATTTATTAGTCAATTTTTGGTATGAATATTGCACGAGTTTTGTACTATTTTCTAATCAATAACCTATATGATTGCTTTGTAATTTAATACTTACCTTACCATACCAACTTTTTTCAATTAAATCAATACCCCCAACCTGTTAGTAACCTTTGGAAACTAATCTTATTTTTATGCATCTCAATTAATCAAAAAGGTTTGGATTTATCTTGAACACCCACTTAGACCCTACAATATTCATATTTAAAGTTCTAGGAACTAGGATCTAAGTCTTATTGTGGTTTAAGGATACTGATTCATCCTGCATTATTGTGACCCAATAAGAGGAACTCATGGCTTTCTTCACTAACTTAAGCTTATTACATCCATTTTAAGAATAAAAAGTAAGTTATGGTTAATAGGAAAGGAGTTATGAATAATAGGCAGGGGCTTAACATTGAGTCTAGTATAGGAAAGGACTTAACATTAAGTCCAATAACCATGTGATGAATTTGAGGAGTGGTTGCAGACTATTTGTGGATAGTCACAACTTCTGTTGGTAAAGTTAGCACAACTTGTGTATGTTATTATTCAAGAGCTGGAAGGTTTTATATCACCTTATTTTATTACATCTAATATGAGTTCAAGGAAAAAAAAGTTTCAGCAATATTGTTATGATTATCTAACCTTGACTCAGCACCATCAGCACCACTGGTGGGATCATCTAGACTTAGTTCAGCACCATCAACACCATTGTCATAATCATGATTAGCACCATTGTCATATTCATCTAATTTTGCAAGAATATAAAAGTGGGGGGAAAGAGCGCCCTTTTCTTGAGGTCTACGAAGAGACGCATAGGAATAAAAACAAAGACAGTACAAGAGGAGATTGGGTCGAACCACGTGCTAGAATTGCATATGTAAGATAATAACTTTTACATTTATTGTTTTATTATTACTCAACTTTGCTTGTTTACGTACTGAAAAATAATTTTTCTTTGAGGGAGAATTTCAAAAAAGCATAGAAGAGTGGCGTCAAACCCAACCTACTTCAGAGGATGGTACCATGGTCCAAGCATCACCTGCAGAGATGAATAATATGTGTACAGCTGTGGTAGGTAGTCCAAAGAAAGGTAGAACCTATGGGATAGGAGTTCTCCAATCCTTGAGTACTCCTTCGTTGTTTTTCAGTTCCTCTTCTACTTTGCAAACTGTAGAAGAAATTGAAACGATGAAAAATCAAATTGTGAAATTGACCTAGAAATGTGCAGCTAACGATGTTAGGTTTGCTAAATTTGATAAATTGGAGGAGTTGGTTAAGAATCACATGCCGCAACTATTTCATGACGAGGAAGATAATGAATCTGATGATAATTAGATTGTAGTTATTGTTCTTGTTTTTGGTTGTGACATTTAGATGTTTAAACTATTTGATTTGATGTTTGTTTTGAATGGTTTAAAGTGGTTGTATTTATAATTTTTTATCATGTTTGATTCTATCGTGAAAAATACATTAGTTATTGTTTATTGTCTGAAAGCAGTGTAAGCTAATGCAATATAATAATTATTAAATAATTATTTATTAAATTTTCAACTACAGTAGTCGGAATAATTATAATTATTAAATATTTATTTATTAAATTTTCGACTACAGTAGTCGGAATAATTATAATTATTAAATATTTATTTATTACATTTTTTACAATAGTAGTCGAAATAATTAAAATTATTAAATAATTATTTGTTAAATTTTTTACTACAATAGTCGGAATAATTAAAATTATTAAATAATTATTTATTAAATTTCCGACTACAGTAGTCAGAATATTTATAATTATTAAATAAATATTCATTAAATATCCGATTACATTTTTGACTAAAGTAGTCGGAAATTTTCGACTACTATAGTCGGAAATTTTCAGCTACTGTAGTCGGAAATATTTTTCCGACAAGCTATATTCCGACTACCATCAAGTAGTCAGAAAGTAGTCGAAACTACCTCATATTCCGACCACATTCCGACTACATTGGCCGTTGGAAATTTAATATTTTCTAGTAGTGTGATGTGTAGTATTAAATCTTGAAGCTAAAGAAAAAATATGGAAAATTTTTATTACTTATTTTTTTAGATATATTAAAAGTGATAAATAAAAATAAAAAGTGAAAATTACACAAATTTCAAACTTAAAAGACTATATTACCTAATATCACTTACTTTTTTAAAATTTACATAAAATCCTGATTTTCAACTTTACTCTTGATACATATCAACAAAACCCCACATCTTATTTTTACTCCACCATTAACTCATTCAAGCTATTTTTTTTTTTCAAAAATTTCCTTCCCTAAAATATCTCCCTAATTATCAACAATTAAATCATTTTCCTTCCTGATTTTTTCTTCTCCATTAACACTTAAATCATCTACCATCCTGACTTTTTCTCCTCCATTAATGCGTACAACTTTTTTTTTCCTCTCCTAAAATCTCTTTCATTTTTTTCTAAAAAAAATTTATGGATACATATATAAATTTATTTAGTTATTCATACATGTTTATTTTTTTTAATGGTAATTCATATGAATGATAAATATGATATCATTATATGGGCATTATGGTGATTCATATGATAGATACATTTTGTATGATTTTAGTGGGTGATACATATGATATTAATGGGTGATACATATTGTATTATGGTAATTCACATGGTAGATACAGTTATTTATTTCAATTATTGGGTGAGTCATATGATATTAATGAGTGATATATATGGTATTATGGTGATTCATATGGTAGATACAATTATTTATTTCAATTATTAGGTGATTTATATGTTATTAATGAGTGATACATTTTGTTCGCACTGTATCTAAAAATGGAGCAGTCATCCCCATTACCGGATCAGAGTATTTAAAGGTAAAATAATTTTGCATTATAATCCTAGTACTTAAATAGTTAGGAAAAGTAGGGAAGTGTGATGATCACTACTCACTATTTAGACGAATGTCTAAATGAAACGGTGAATTTTGCATCAACAACCTCTACTTACTGGATGGATTATTATAAAAATAGAATGGAATTGACTTGCAAGCTAGAGCAGACATGAATTAGGGTTAATCAAATTCCACATTGCAAAATTGAAATACTAATACGAGTGGATTAATCATGAGCTTTGAAGTTTTCCAACTGAAACAACTTGTAAGGTGGATCAGCAGAGAAAATAGATGGGATCATATTGGATTGAATTGGGATTGATAGAAATTAGGGTATTGAAATTTTTTTTGAATCTGATTAATTTGTTGTATAATTGATTATGCGTGATTTGCTCCACAGAATAAAAGAGAATCTATTATTTCCTTAAATAAATATTTTTATCAGTTTCAAATGTATCAATTATTTATATGTATCACCGTATAATATATGTATTATCATTTCAAAAATTGGATAAAATGTAATTAACAGAATAGTCGGGATTTTATGTAATATTACTTAAAGATTCAGAGATTTATGTAAGTTACCCAAATAAAAATCTATTGTTAAAGTAGTTTTTCACTTTTAAAAGTAAATGAGTAGAGCCATCAATATGGGTCAGGTCCGTTGGGCTGACCCGACCCGACCTGTAATTTGATGGAGTCGGGCTTCAGTTTTTGTCGCTCATTTAAGAACAGGGCATTTTAGCCTGGTCCGAATAAGCCCGTGGCTCATGGGGCTTGAGCAATGTGGGTTGCGTTAGCCCGTGAGCCGACCTGTAAGTCAAATATATGCAACTATTTAGATTCTTTATTAGTATTTTTATTTGATTCGAAGGATATCATGTCAAAAGTTATTTAATTTTGCAATTAGAAATATTTTCGAGGTGTTGGAGACTTGATTAACAAGTATTAATACTATGTAAAATGTCTGGTAATATTTATGTTTATTAACATTCTATAATTAAATTACAAAATATTAATTTTTAGAAAATGGATTGGCCCGTAAAACCCGCAACCCACAAAATAATGGTGTGAGTTTGATGTTTTTTGATGGGCCAGCCCAATTTAACCTGTCAAACTCAAAATCTGTATGAGTTAGCCTAAATGAATTGGACCGACCCATATTAACAGCTATCTACATTATAACATAAATTTTCAATATTGAGGTATAAAATCCGTTGAATTTTTAGCGCTCTACTCCCACCTAAACCTAAAAGGAAAGAACAGCATTGATTGGTTGTTTTGGTAATGAAGTCACATGTACTGTTTTCTTTTGTCTTCTCTTGATAAAACTCTTTAAGGGCCGTTTGACCATGAAAATTTTTTCCTTTTTTTCAGAAAAATTTTTTAGAGTTGAAAATTATGATGTTTGGCCATGAAAATTAAAACATGGTCAAACACAACTCCAACTCTAACTACATAATTTGGCATACAATTTTTTTAAACTTAAAAAATTCAAAAAATATTATGAACAAAGTATAAACTTCAAAATGATCAAATGACGTTAATTTAGTACTAATATAACAAAAGTAGACTATCCTTTCATACTAGATATCGACGCGTTTTCATATTCTGAAAGCGGTCAATGATTGCATCGTTGCTTATATTTACAAATACATCCTTCTCAATGTAACAAACTAAATAATTAATTAAAAAATGCATCACAAATACTGCTACGCAACTCATTCTTGATATGTTTCATGGATGAAAAAACTCTCTCTACGATTGCAGTAGCGAGAGAACTGAAAAAGCTATCAGTTGAGTGTGCGTGCTCTAACATATATTTAGTAGTTGTTTGGTCATGAAAATTATTTACTTTTTTTTGAAAAATTATTTCACTTTAGTGAAAAAAGTGAAAACAAGATGGGTTTGGCCATCAAAATTTCAAATATAATTCTGTAATTATATTTGGAAAAGTAAAAACAAGTTTTACTTGTTTTCACTTTTTTCACTCATATTTCTCTTACAAAATTTTAAAAACAACTTTAATTTATATTTATGATCAAACACAACTCTAATTTCAACTTTAACTTCAACTCTAACTCCAACTCTAAAAAATTATGATTTTCATGACCAAACATGATATACTTGGCTTGACGAGAACTTGGAAAAATTGTAAATTTTAGGGATTTAATGTTGTAGGCGTGGCAGTTTTGGGATTGGAGAATTGCATGGCCCATGGGTTTATTAAATAAGAATATACATTAAATTAATTTAAATGGCTGGAGCATTAATTGCAAAGGCAAAAACAAAAAAGGACACTTGCTAGGAATCAAACCTGCAACGTCCCGGGTCAAGAGACCTTTTCATCTGCTTTCCTAACCAGTGCACCAAAATGACATTTGATATTATGGGTGCGCAATTTAATATATTACCATGTTTTTACAGTATCTATACATATATATATATGATTTTTTTAAAAAGTTACTGGGGGCACGTGCACCCTCACGGATCCACATGGGTCCGCCTCTGTACATATACATAAAAATTGAGAAAATACCTTATATATACAATATAATAATTTACCGAGGGGGTTTAGGTGAACTTCCTTGGTATACTCTAGATCCGTCCCTCGATACTTACTATATATATATACTAGTTTAGGTGTACGCGCCTTGCGCGTGTACCTCACTTTAATGAGTTCAAACATTACATTAAATAGGATATTTGTTTAATAATAAAGATGAACATAATAATTAAATTTAATATCTTTTGAGAATGTAAAAATGGAGAATTTATTTATTAAACCTAGTCTTTACCAAAAATATTTTTAAAAGTCGATCGACATTAATCTACCATCTGTAAATTGCAACAAAATAATACAATGATAGAGACATCAAAATAAAATAATTAAATCTAATATTTACACACAAAAATTTTCTCAAAGTCGTCTGACACCCATCTACCACCCGTAAACAATAACATAATAATACGATAATAAAGATATCAAAATAATACAACTAAACCTAACCTTTACATAAAAAAATTCCTCAAAGCCGATCAACATTTATCTCTCACCTGTAAACTGCAACAAAATAATACGATAAACGAGATATCAAAACAATACAATGAAGCTTAAATTTTACAAACAAAAATTTCTCAAAGCCGATCGAGATTCATCTATGAACTGTAAATTACCACAAAATAATAAACTAATAGAGATATTACGATAATACAATTAGACCTAACCTTTACCTAAAAAAAAGAATTTCAAAGCCAACCCACATTCATCTAACATCTGCAAATTAAAACAAAACAATAAGCTAATAAATGTATCAAAATAATACAATTAAACCTAACTTTTACACAAGAAATTCTTCAAAACCAACTGACATTCATCCACGGCCTATAAACTATAAGAAAATAAATATAATTGTGATCACAAAACTTTGATTTTGATCAAACTAATTCTTTTCTGAGCAAAAATTTTGATCCTAAAGAATGATTTTGAATGTAAACAAAGAATATATATATATATATATATATATATATATATATATATATATATATATATACACACACACACACATGTTGAATTTTATGTTGAAGAAGTTGAGGGTTAGAAAATCAAGCATCCACCAATCTAGACATGCAATCGAATCAAGTTAGATGAGCATCAATCATATTCTCCCAATAGGTAAACCGGTTTGTTCTCTAGTTTAACATACATCTCAATATTTATAGAAGTATTTCCTTAATAGAGTCCTATTTTAGGAGTATTTTTCTAATTGAACAGTAGAAAGAAAAATACTAATTAATTCTCCTACCATATATTTTAGGGGGAAGAACAGAAACGACATTTCAAATTAAGCTATTTCCATGAAAATGGCCATGGAATTTAAATTCCACTTTCTAGCTATTTCAATTTACTGGCTTGTTCTATACCGTTTCTACACACCTTCTATACAGTTTCTATGCAAATCTTATACATATAAATATTTTATACGAAAATTATACAGTTTTGATATACAATTTATACAATAATTGTACATTTTTTGACACGTTTTATACAATAATTATATAATTTTCATATACTTTCTATATATTTTTTATATATATTTTATACATATACTTGATAGGACTATACAATTTCTATACATATATCTTGTATAGATACATATTCTATTTAACAATTATATCATTTTTATATAATTTAATTATTATTTCTAAATAATAAAAAATAGAATATTTGATCATTTAAAAAATTTATAACAAAATAAATATTAAAATATTTTTAAAAGGGTCGAATTGCCCAAGTTGAATACTGTATCAGTATTGTATATAGACTATATCAATATTGTATATGGACGACTACGTAGGCCAAAATGATCAAAATTAGGAAATGGCTATAAAACAGAAATAGTATATCCGACTGGCCACTTTTTGAAAAGTTTTCAAACTTGGGCTATTTGTTTTAAAAAGTGCTATAGAGTGTATTTTTCCATATATTTTAGGAGTCCCATATATTTTAGCAAGTATTAGTAGAAAAAAAAGTATTAATTAATTGTCCTACCATATATTTTAGGAGTCTCATATATTTTGGGAAGTCTAGTTAATATAATAAAAAATAATTAAATAATAAATTAAAAGAAAATAATGGAAAGACGGTTTTATGTAAAGAAGAGACTTTTAATGAAGGGTAAAAAGTTCAAATCACTTTTTTAAGCGTCTTCATATTTTTAATATATTATAGATATAGATATAGATATAGATATAGATTATAGATATAGATATAGATTTAAATATAGATATAGATATAGATATAGATATATTGGTTAACTAAAAAGAGAAGTTACTCTCACGGCATCAACGTATGCTTGAGCGACAAGTAGATTGAGAAAATTTCCAAAATTAACAATGGCAAAGTGTTAAAAAATTGATGATGAAAAAAAAAAGTTGGTGAAATAATTGGGAAAACATTAATTAAATGTTCGTACGTAACTATTTAGCATTTGGCAACCATTCAAAAATAGGACGAAGGCATCATAGTAAGTTATATTATTCCTCAAGAAGTCACCATCCTCATATATGTGCTGTTTCATAAAATTCATCCAATATATATTTGGTAAATGTGAGATACAGTTGAGATAATTCATAATCCAGTCAAGTTTTTGGTAATTATAACTAACAATTGCTCGTACGCCCACAGTTTAATTATGTTGGAACTCTCCATGGCAGCCACAAAAAGATAATTAAGGAATTTGGAGCAGAATGGTTGATGCATTCATTTTTTAAGTGAATTTGGTTCCTACTTCTTAATATTTTTGAAATAAATTTTTATATGAAAGTTATTTTAAAAACATTCTAAATTACTTTAATTATTATCATTTTGTTTTATCTTTTTGAATAATTAATGTAGCTGCTCAAGTTCAATAGTTTGACTTTAAACGTTGATTTTCATGTATTCGTGTTTAATTATGCTTTTATACTTTTAGTTTAGTTTACCTATCGGTGATTTAGATAAGTGACATCTCTTTCCCCTTTTTTGATCGTGATGGAAAGTGTCAAGACAAATTGATTTTGCAAAAGATATGAAAAAGTTTTCCTATTAAAAGAAAGATAAGGAAAGGGGTAGAGTTTATATGCGTATGATCGACCAAATATACATTAGGTATTATTGAGCTTAGACAATACTATTATATTATCTGTCGATATTAATTTACATAATTAAATTATGTAATTCATCTAATCCAATCAAAGCTTTACTTGTTACGTAAATTACATGAATAAAGAAAAAACTGTAAGAGCCCGTTTGGATTAGCTTAAAATAAATAGCTTTTAAGCAACAAGCATGAAAAGTACTTTTAAGGTGTTGCAGCTTATTCTACATATAAACAGTTACTTGTTTAGATAAAAGTACTCAAACTGAAAATAAGACACTGATGTGTTTGGTAAAAAAATGCTGATAAGCAATTTTTTATGTTAAAATGACATAAATATCCTTAAAGGTCAAGTTCGTAAAATCGATCCCCATTGTTCTATTTAGTTGCATCTCATTCCATATTTTAATTTTTCTATCTCCATTGTACTTGATACATTACATTTTTATTTTTATCTCCTCAAATCTGTCTCCCCATTGTTCTCAGATCTCCCAAGTTTCTACCATCCTCCCATTGCACACTATCCAGTCACCACCGAGTCCGCCGCCCTCTCCCTCGTCTCCCTTTCCTTCACTCCACTCTCATCTCCTTCTCTCTACCTTCATGTCTTTTCATTTTCGTTCATCTCCAATAAAAAAAAAATCACCGGCGAATCACTATCAAAATGAAAATCTCCCAAAATTTTATCTTTTCCAGCAAATGTTGGAGAATTTTGATGATATATGTGGAGATCTATCCAGATCTGATAGGAAACATTTGTTTTTTTTCGTTCCAAAAATTTTTAAAAATCGATGTCTGATGGATTTTAATCTTCCTAACACCTAGACTAATGTATTTGACTAAAGTTATGTATCAGACTGATGTTAATGCTACTGATACACAAATAAATCTTGGTCATGATACATTATGCGTGAGATGATTTTGGTTATGCATTATTATAGAATCTCATATTACTTGTATATATCTGTAGCACGATACATAATAATCAAACTAATAACTTATGTATCATGACATATCACTTCTTATATGTAAAATGAGATATAATACATATCAGAGTATGGCAATGTATCTGAGTCACAATGTATCCGTACAATACTGATGTATTCGTATAAAATTATTTTGAAATTTTTAGTAATATTGAAAAGAGTTGGAATAAGGAGTAATTAATTCCTAAATTGGTGCATGAGATTTATGTTGTTTAGTTATTTTTCGCTTGGTGTTTCAAGAATTAGAAAATTATGGCACAATCAACTGTAATGGCTGAACGCAATGCAGTAATGATCTGAGTAAATCAAATCTTATGAATGAAAAAGAAATATTTTGTGATATGCATATAAATAAGAAAATAATACTGAGATTGTAAGACCCCGCAAAATTCTAAGCTTAACTCAGTCTGTTAAAGCTTGAAAAGAGATCCCAAACTTAGAAATTTCAGCTAAGTGATTATACTTAGAAGTATTTTAGCCTTCGTAAGTTGGCGATCCTATTTCACGACCCTTATGACCTTAAAATATCGATTTTTATGTTGATTCATGATCAGGAATGTCAGTAGGTCACTTCAGGTGAGTTTCAGATTTTTCGAACCTCGTTTGAACCATGTTCAGGTGACCAAAATAGTGGTTCAACGCGATCTTGACGCGTTGAATCGTCCATCACGTCGACAGATAATTTTTTCCCCAGCTTTTGCAATTCCAGTGAACCAACGCGAACTCGATGCGGCGCATTGGCCATTGCGTCGATGCCGTCGACGCGGCACATCGGTCTGTGCGTCACTGGGCACAGTTTTTTCTCTTTTAATTTCGCATCCAGAGGGGTAAATGAGTCTTTATCCCACTTCTATTTAGCCCCAAAAACACAAAATTAAGTCATTCTTAGGGCTAAAACACTCATTCTCTCTAAAATCCTCTTAAGAACAAATCCTAGGGGATCTAATTTCAAATTCAAGATTCAAGAATGCACCATCAATCTTCATGGATTCAAGCACCAAGGTATGTTAGGTGTTCATCCAAGTGTTTCCTTCCATCCTTGGAGTTCAAGAAACTCTTTTAAACTACAACTTAATTGATTTAAAGAATTCCATGTGGCATTTAAGTGTATTCATGATTATGATGTTAATTGTGTTCAATCCATGGTTTATTCCAAGTTTTATGTGAAAATATTTATCATGTGTGTAGTATCATGTGAATTCATGTTAAAAGCCCTTGATTTTTGAATTGAAATTTAAAATTATGATGCCTACATGTTGTTTATTATCATGTGCATCGATTATGTTCCCTAAGTACTTGATAAATTGCTCATATGAATTAAATGCGAAAATCATGACATACTAGCATATGTGCTAGCTTATATCTTACAAGTGTTTAATAGAATGCCTCTATGAACGAGTTGTGAGCAATTGAACATTGTGATGCTTTTTAAGTTTATGATACGCTTTACTTTTTATGCTATCGAGTCCTAGGGGTGTTCAATACCCAAAAATCTAGCTGCTTACCTAGAGTTACAGTAGTTACAGAACAGTCTTAGTAGCGTCACAAATAGTAATACTCAGTAATCAGTCATAGTCTCAGTTCAGTATACAGTTCAGAATTCAATAGTATTCAGTCAACACAGAATGCAGTATATTCAGTCAGCAAATAGAACTCAGAATACTCAATTAGTTACAATACTCAGTGAACTCAGTCCAGTTCAATCAGTTAACACGATCAGTAATAGTTCAGTCTAGCCTAGAATAGTTTAGAAATAAGTTTTGTGTCTTTCAGTTGGGAGTAAAATTTAGCACTGAGCAAGTGCAGGGATGTCGGCTTCCCCCTCAAAGAGGCAGAGTCATTAGCAGCTATACCTGTACTTCAAAATTGCATAGCCAGTGCAGGATGAGGAGTCACCTGTCAGAATAGGATTGACTACCTCTCAGGGGTCACCTGTTAGATTAGGCTTGACTCTGTCCAATGTCACCCGTCAGTTAGGCTTGGCATCCTAGTTTTCAGTGTTAGTTCCCGTGGCACGGTATTAGCACCCTTCCAACTGGGGTCACAGGTTGGACCCCTATCAGTTCAGATTTGGGGCATGTCGGTTAGATGATTACCTCCCACAATTTCAGTTTCAGTCTCAGTATAGAACTCAGTTCAGTTCTACAGAATTAGGTTTGTCAGACATAGTCACCCAGCTCAATATAAAACTCAATTCAATTCGACAGAATCAGAACTGTCAGAAATAGTCACCCAGCTATCAATAATACAGTTATCAGTCAATTCAGATATTAGTCATTCAGTTATCAGAACTCAGTATCCAGTGTTACTATGATCTCAGACACAATATATGTAGATATATGCAGTATTGAATAATCAGTGTTTCACCAGTTTTCAGTTATACATGTACTCTCATTCAGTTGTATTCATGTTATTCAGTCAGTTATTGTTCAAGCATATGAATCCTTGCATATCAGCCTACCTCACTTAGTATACTAGTATATTCAAAGTACTGACGCATACCTTTTTTTGTGCTATGATATTTTATATCATAGGTTCAAACGCACGGGCTCTTGATCATACTTAGAAGCCCGAACTATCAACGGCAGTTTCAGTAGTGAGTCCTCATCTATCGAGGGCATACTTTTATTTCAGTTGTCAGTTTATCAGTAGTTCAGTAGTTAGAGTTAGTTGGGGGCTTGTCCCATCAACTCCATATCCAGACAGTTTAGTTAGAGGCTTTTCAGACTAGACTTTCAGACAATATTCAGTTGTACGAATTATTATTACAGTTGGTATTCTTTATCAGTATTTTAGGTTTTAAACCTTATGGCATTTCAGCCTATTTTTTCCATATTTATTACATTATTATTATTCAGTGCTCCCTAAAGATATCAGTCATGAGTTAGCTTGTGGTCCTTCGGGGTCATAGGCACCGTGTCGTATTCGGGGTACAGACTCGGGGCATTACAAATTGGTATCATAGCCTAAGGTTCAACAAAGTCCTAGGGAGTCTAAAAGTCGTATCAAGTAGAGTCTTATGCATGGGTGTGTAGTGCTCTACACTTATAGACAGGAGGCAATGAGATGTTTTAGGAAAAATTTCTCTTCTTTCAGTATGCATGTCGTGCGAGTGAGCATGAGCTTAAGCTAAATTCTCTGTCTAATCATTTTCTTTCTTCCAGTTATAGAACTTGCCTCCCAAAAAGACTAATGGAAGAAGAACTGGAAATCAGTCAGCACCACAGCCCATTTAGGCAGATCCCCTAGATGAGCATGTCTTCCATGCAGAATTCAGAGTTGTATTCACTACTCTAGCTAATTTTGTACTAGCTCAAAATGAATGGCCAACTGTTGTTCAGGATAATCCAGTGGCCAATACTGCTGCAGCCAGGATTCGGGACTTCATCCGAATAAATCCTTCTCTATTCTCATGATATAAGTCAGAAAAGGATCCACAAGAGTTCCTCAATCAGGTTCAGAAAATCACAAATATCATGAGGGTGACTTCCAGTGAGAGTGCTAAGTTAGATGTCTATCAACTACAAGATGTAGCTCATACGTAGTTTAAATAGTAAAAGGTAAACAGGGCCACAGATGCAGAGCCCATAGAGTGGGAAGAGTTTGCTACTGCTTTTCTAGATAGATTTTTTCCCTTAGAGCTGAGTGAAGACAAGGTGTTAGAGTTCATCAATCTCAAGCAAAGCTGAATGAGTGTGAAAGAGTATTTCCTTAAGTTTATTCAGTTAGCCAGGTATGTGTAAGACCCCGCAAAATCCTAAGCTTGATTCAGTCCTGTAAAGGCTAGTAAGGGGTCCCAGACTTAGAAACAATTCAGCTAAGTGTTCATACTTGGAGTTATTTTAACCTGTGTAAGTTGACGATCCTTTTTCATAACCCTTATGACCTTTAAATATTGATTTTTATTTTAATTCATGACCAGTAATGTCAGTAGGTGTTCTCGAGTAAGTTTTGGATTTTTCGTACTTTATTTGAAACACATTTGAAAGCTCAAACCAGTGTACCGATGTAATCTCGATGCACTACGTCGCCCTCGATGAGTATTTTTCCCCAGCTTCCAATGTAAATTCCAGTGACCTGACGTGGACTCGATGCGACACGTTAGCTATCGCTTCAATGCCAACGACGCGGTGCGTCGTCTATGTGTCACTAAATTTGTTTTTAGTCATTAAAAATTCGCATCCTCAGGGGTAATTAGGTCTTTTCCCACCTTATGTCAGCCCTTAAAACACGAGATTAAGCCCCTTTAGAGGCAAAATCCATTTACCTTTCTCAAAATTTCTCAAGAAGCAAACCCTAGGATCTTTAATTCAAGATTCAACCTTCAAGAACACTCCATCATTCTTCTCAAATTTGAATACCAAGGTATGTCAAGTGTTCATCCAAGGGTACCTTCCACCCTTGGAGTCCAAGAAACTCTTTTAAACTTTAAGTAAATTGATTTTATGATTTCCATGATTTGAATTCAAGTGTATTCATGATTATAATGTTGATTGGGTTTCTATTTCATGATTAAGTGTAAAATTTATGTAAAAATAACTATTATGTATGTAGTACCATGTGAATTCATGTTAAAGCCTTGAAATTATGATGCTCATGTGTTGATTAGTACTATGTGCATATACATGGCCTTTCAAGTGTTTGATGAGTTGTTCATGTGAATTAAATAGTGAGATTATATTATGTTAGCATGTATACTAGTTCATGCCATTCAAGTGTTTGATAAAATACCTCTATAGATACATTATGAACATGTGTGCATTTCTATGCTATGCAAGGTCATGTGATGCTTTACTTTTCATGCTATCGAGTCCTGGGGGTATTTAATACCCGATAATTTAGCTGATTACCTAGATCCAGTATCAATTACAGAATAATCTCAATCATGTCATGATCAGTAGTACTCTCAGTTAGTTACAGAACTCAGGAAAAACTCAGTAGACTTAGTATCAGTCCAGTCCAGTTTAGTATTCAATTCAGACCTTAGTAAATTCAGTTAGTTAACAGAATTTAGTAGTATTCCGTAAGTCAATAGAACTCAATAAAATTAGTTCAGTTCAGTTAGACAGTATAATCAGTAATAGTTCATTCAAGCCTAGTATGAACTAGGAATCAGTTTAGTGTCTATTCCATTGGGAGTAGGATTCAACACCGAGCGAACCCAGGGATGGGGGCATTTCTGCCAGCAGAGGGTTTGATCCGTAGTAGCGATCCTTGGATTACAGAACTACGTAGCCAACGTATGTTGAGATATCTTCCTGCCATACTAGGGTTGATACATCTCATATGAGTTTTTCTGCCAGCGAGGGTTGACGAAAGAGCTTCCTGTCAGAGAGGGTTAACTCACAGTTATCTTTACCCATGGTATGATACTGATACCCTTCCAACTGGAGTTACAGGTTAGACCTCAATTTATTTAGAATGGGGTATGTCGGTTAGATAATTATCTCCCACGGTCTCAATTTCAGTCTTTAGAATAAAACTCAGTCCAGTTTTTCAAAAATCAAGACTGTCAGACACAGTCACTCAGTTCAATACGAAACTCAGAATAGTTCCACAGAATTAAGACTATCAAATATAGTCACTCAGTTAATAGTAATACAGTATCAGTAAACTCAGATATCAGTAAATCAGCAAATTCAGAACTCAGTATCTAGTGTTATCACGACCTCAGTTACAGTTTACATATTTATGCATGTACTCTCATTTAGTTATACTCATGTTATTTAGTTAGTATTGTTCATGCATATGAACCTATGCATTTCAGCCTACCTCACTTAGCATACCAGTACATTCAAAGTACTGATGCATACCTTTCTTTTGCGCTATGATGTCTTATATTATAGGTTTAGATGTACGGGCTCCCGATCATACTTAGCAGCTCGATCCATCGGCCGCAGACTTAGTTATGAGTCCTCATAGTTCAAGGAAAGATTTATTATTTTGGTATTTCAGTACTCAGTTTATTTCAGTAGTCGAAGTTAGTTGGGGACTTATCCCATCAACTCCTTATTCAGACAGTAGAGGCTTTTCAGACTAGAGTATTTATAGACAGATATTCAGTTTTGGTATTGATGTACCGTACTTAGTATTTATTTACAATTTTGAACCTTATGATAATTTTTTACCTAATTTTGGCATATTCATAGTATTATTATTCAGTTATTGTAACAGGTATCAGTCATGGGTTAGCTTGTGGTCCCTTGGGATTAAAAGCACCATGTGGTGTTCGGGGTACAGACTTGGGGCCTTACAAACTTGGTATCAAAGCCTAAGGCTCAACTGAGTCCTAGGAAGTCTAAAAGCCGCATCTAGTAGAGTCTTGTACATGGGTATGTAGCACGCCACACTAATGGACAGGAGGCTATTAGATGTTTTAGGAAAAGTTTCCCTTTCAGTAATTCTATTGTGTAGGCAAGCACAAGCTCAAGTTAAACTCTCTGTCTAATCCAAGTTTTTCTTTCATTTATAGAATATGCCTTCAAAGAAGGCTAAGGAAAGAGGAATAGGAGACCAGCCAGTACCTCATCCCATCCAACCAGATCCTCTGGATGAATATGTCTCCCACGCTGAATTCAGAGAAACTTTCACCACCCTAACTCATTCTATGGCAACCCAGAATGAATGCCCAACTATTATTCCAGCCAACTCAGTGGCCAATACTGCTATAGACAAGATTCGGGACTTCACCCGAATGAACCCTCTATCTTTTACTGGGCTTAATTCAGATAAAGACCCTAAAGAATTTCTTGATCAGGTGCAGAAAGTTACTGATATTATGGGGTGATTGCTATTGAGAGTGCTGAATTAGCCGCATATCAGTTGCAGGATGTGGCTCACTCATGGTTTAAATAGTGCAAAGCAAAAAGGGCCGCAGATATAGGACCCATAGAGTGGGAGGAGTTTTCTATTACTTTTCTGGATAGGTTCTTCCTGCTAGAGTTGAGGGAAGGGTTTTAAAGTTTATACACCTAAGATAGGGTAACATGATGGTACAAGAGTAATCTCTTAAGTTTACTCAGTAAGTTTGTATCAGGCGTGTCTAGCAGTATGGTCAAAGAGTGTAGGACCGTAAGACTAATTAAAAAGATGGACATATCCAGGCTCATGGTCCATGATCAGCAGATAAAGAAGGCTAAGAATAAGGAAAAGAAAAGGGAGAACAAGAGATCTAGAATAAGTAGCTTCAACTTCACCCAGCCTAAGTCAGAGAGTGGTAATCATTCTCAGTTCTGCCTGAAATCTTCATTTCCAGCTCCGTTCTCAGCTAGTGCTCCCATGCCAAAATTTAGAGATGGCAATAGAGATAAGGCATCAGGACTTAAAACCCAGGATAGTGTTAGTAGTGCTCGAACAAATTCTCTCTTCTAGAAGTGTAGCAAAAACTATCAGGGTATCTGTAGATCTGGCAGTTACGTATGTTTTGGATATGGCAAGCCAGGACACAGAGTCATACAATGTCCTCATGTTGGTTTATAAAGTCAGCATAACCATCCCTCAGCTTAGTTCGGTGGCCCGAATCAGTAGGGTGTCGCTTCTAGTGCCACCAGTGGGTAACGCCCAAATCGAATCTATGTACTTCAGTCCTGACAGGATCAGGAAATTTCTCTAGATGTGGTCACTGGTACGTTATAATTTTATCATTTACATGTTTATATTTTACTAGATCCAGAAACTTCTTTATCTTTTGTATCTCTTTATATAGCTGTTGACTTCGGAGTCTGTCCTAAAATTCTAGAAAAGCCTTTCTCAATCTCTACCCCAGTGGGTAAATCTATCATAGCCCAGTGGGTATACAGGAACTGTTCAATTATGGTATCTCAGAAAGTCACATCAGCAGACTTAGTCGAATTAGAGATGACCGATTTTTATGTCATTCTCGGCATGGATTGGCTTCATTCCTACTATGCCTCAGTCGACTGTAGAAATAGAATTTTCAAATTTCATTTCTCGAATAAACTCATCCTATAGTGGAGGGGTATTACTTCAACATTTAGGGGTCAACTTGTCTCCTACCTTAGGGTAAAGAAAATGATATCTAAGGGATGTGCCTACCAGCTCGTTGTTCGAGTCTAAGACTCTAGTTCAGCAACTCCTAATCTTGAATCAGTGTTAGTAGCATGTGAATTTCCTAATATGTTTCCCAAAGATCTTTCCAGAGTTCCTCCCGAAAGGGAAATTAACTTCAAAATTGACCTTCTTCCAGATACTCAACCTATCTCTATGCTGCCATGTAGAATGGCTCCATTAGAACTCAGAGAATTAAAATAATAGTTAAAGGATCTCCTAGATAAGGGATTTATCATACCGAGTATGTCCCCGTGAGGTGTACCAGTTCTATTCGTGCGTAAAAGATATTTCTCTTAGAATGTGTATAGACTACCGTTAGTTAAATAAAGTAACAGTCAATAACAAGTATCCACTTCCCAGAATTGATGACTTGTTCAACAAACTTTAGGGTGCCAGTTACTTTTCTAAGATGGACCTCAGATCAGGCTATCATCAGCTCAGAGTTAGAGAATGTGATATTCTGAAAACAACTTTCAAAACTAGGTATGGTCACTTCGAATTCTTAGTCATGTCATTTGATCTTACCAATGCCCCAGCAACTTTTATGGACTTGATGAACCACGTGTTTAAGCAGTACTTGGACCTGTTCATCATAGTCTTCATAGAGTATATCCTTGTTTACTCCCATAGTGAGCATGATCATGTAGACCATTTCAGAATAGTATTGCAGACTCTCAGAAACCATCAGTTATTCACCAAATTCAGTAAGTGCAAATTTTGGCTAAGTTCAGTAACCTTTCTCAGCCATATAATTTTCGATGATGGCATTAGAGTTGATCCCCTAAAGACCAAAACAGTGAAAAACTAGCCCAGACCCATCTCTCTATTAGATATCCAGAGTTTCTTGGGCTTGACTGGCTATTACCGACGGTTTGTTGAGGGATTTTCATCTATTGTATCCCCTATGTCCAGATTGACTCAAAAGAAAGTCAAGTTTCAGTGATCAGATTCTTGTGAGAAGAGTTTTTAGGAGCTGAAGACTTGACTCACCTCAGCCTCACTTTTGACTCTACCAAATAGTTTAGATGAATTTATGGTATATTGTGATGCCTCCAGGGTTGGTTTGAGGTGTGTTTTGATGCAGAGAGATAAAGTTATATCCTATTTATCTAGACAGCTTAAGCTCCATGAAAAGAACTATCCTACTCATGATCTTGAGTTAGCAACACTAGTTTTTGCCTTAAAGATTTGGAGGCACTATTTGTATAGTGCGCATGTTGATGTGTTCACAGACCATAAGATCCCGCAATATGCATTCTCTCGGAAAGACCTAAACCTTCATCAGAGAAAGTGGTTGGAGTTATTGAAAGACTGTGACAAGAGTGTCCTGTATCATTCGGGTAAAGCCAATGTAATGGCTGATGCTCTTAGTAGGATGTCCATGGGTAGTGTTGCTCATGTGAAAAATGGAAAGAAAAAGTTAGCTCTGGAAGTTCATCAGCTTGCCCGACTAAGTGTCCACTTAGTCAATTCAGCAGAAGGTAGTGTATGGGTGCTGAGTATTTTAGAATCATCTTTGCTTTCTGAGGTGAAGGAAAAGCAGGACAGGGATCCCAGCCTATTTAAGTTGAAAGAATCAGTCAGCTATCAAAAGATAGAGGTTTTCTCCCAAGGGGAAATGGTGTATTGCATTGTCAGGACAGGCTATGTATGCCAGGTGTATATGACCTGAGACAGTGGATTCTTGCAGAAGTGCATGGTGCATGTTACTCTATTCATCCAGGGGCCACTAAGATGTATCGTGATTTATGAGAGATCTATTGGTGGAGTAGGATGAAGAGAGATATTGTAAAGTTTGTAGCCAAGTGCTTAACATATCAGTAGGTTAAGATCGAGCATCAGAAGCCTAGTGGGGCTATGCAGGAGTTTTAGTATTCCCACTTAGAAGTGGGAAGAGGTGAACATAGATTTTCTGATAGATTTACCTGGCACTCGATGTCAGCACGATTCTGTATGGGTCATTGCAGACAAGATGACCAAATCAGCTAATTTTCTACCAGTTCATGCATCTTATTCATTTGAAAACTATGCCAAGCTCTATGTCAAGGAGTTGGTCAGATTACATAGAGTTCCATTATCATAATCTTAGATAGAGGTACCCAGTTTACCTCTTATTTCTAGAAAGCCTTTTAAAAGGTTCAGGGTACCCAAGTCCACCTTAGTACAACTTTTCACCCTCAGACAGATGGTTAAGCAGAAAGGACCATTCAGACTTTAGAGGATATGCTGCGAGCGTGTGCGATAGACTTTGAAGGTAGTTGGGATGACCACTTACCTTTGATTGAGTTCACATTTAACAACAACTATCATTCCAGCATTCAGATGGATCTGTTTGAGGCGCTCTATAGGAGGAGATGTAGATCTCCTATTGGTTGGTTTAAAGCGGGCGAGGCTACAGTGGTAGGGCAGTACTTAGTATTTGACACCTTAGAAAAGGTTCAACTGATCAGGAAAAGGCTTAACATAGCTCAGAGCCGATAGAAATCATACACAGATATGCGGAGAAAGGATCTCGAGTTCAAGATTGGTGATTATATGTATTTAAAGATCTCTCTTATGAAAGGAGTGAAGAGGTTTGACAAGAAGGGGAAGCTCAGTCCCCGATATACCGGTCCTTACCGAATTCTTAGCTATTTTGAAAAGGTAGCTTACGAGCTTGAGTTGCCTTCAGATTGAGTTTCAATCCATCCAGTGTTCCATGTCTCCTTGCTAAAGAAATGCATAGGTGACCCAGCAGTTGTAGTCCCTGTAGAGAGTATAGACATTCAGAACAGTCTCTCTTATGAGGAGATTCAAGTCAAAATCATTGATTATCAGATTTTCAGACTGAGGAACAAAGTGGTCTCTTTAGTCAAAGTTCTTTTGCAGAACCAATCAGTTGAGGGAGCTACTTGGGAAGCAGAATAAGATATGCGGACCAAGTACCCTCACCTCTTCTTTGCCAACTCAAACTTCGCCTAAGGAAATAGTTTTTCCTTGAACTTACGCAGTTCTATGCTCAGATTTTCCTTTATAGACTTGGTACCAGTTACCATTGCATATTCAGTTGTGACTTCATGCATAAGATATGTATGTTCAGCATGAGAAACTCAGCTTATTAGCAATCCGGTCATACATTCATGAATCATGTTCAGCTATGTACTCATGCATCAGATATGCATGTTCAGTATGAAATTTCAGCATATCAGTAGTTTCAGTTATGAAATCATGTTGAAGTTGTGCATATCTAGTATCTAAATTTAGTCTATCAGTATTCCCATATTAGTCAGTCTTATTCAAAGATGAATGTTCCTAAGGAGGAGATATTGTAAGACCCCGCAAAATCCTAAGCTTGATTCAGTCTTGTAAAAGCTAGTAAGGGGTCCCAGACTTAGAAAAAATTTAGCTAAATATTCATACTTAGAGTTATTTTAGCCTGTGTAAGTTGGCTATCCTTTTTTACAACCCTTATGACCTTTAAATATAAATTTTTAGGTTAATTCATGAACAGGAATGTCAATAGGTGTTCTCAGACAAGTTTTAGATTTTTCAAACTTCGTTTGAAACACATTTAAAAGCTCAAACTAGTGGATCACCGTGATCTCGATGCATCGCGTCGCCCATCGGGTCGATGAGTATTTTTCCCCCGCTCCTAGTACAAATTCCAGTGAACTGATGTGGACTCGATATGGCGCATTGGCTATTGCATCGATGCCAACGACATGGTGCATTGATCTGCGCATCGCTAAATCAGTTTTCAGTCATTAAAATCCACATCCTCAAGGGTAATTGAGTCTTTTCCCACCTTATGTCAGCCCCCAAAACACGAGATTAGGCCCCTTTAGAGGCAAAATCCATTTATCTTTCTTAAGATTTCTCAAGAAGCAAACCCTAGGATCTCCAATTCAAGATTCAGCCTTCAAGAACACTCCATCATTCTTCTCAAATTTGAATACCAAGGTATGTTAAGTGTTTATCCAAGGATCCCTTCCACCCTTAGAGTCCAAGAAACTCTTTTAAAGTTTAAGTAAAGTGATTTCATGATTTTCATGATTTGGATTCAAGTGTATTCATGATTATAATGTTTATTTGGTTTCTATTCCATGATTAAGTGCAAGATTTATGTAAAAACAATTATTATGTATATAGTACCATGTGAATTCATGTTAAAGCCTTGAAATTGTGATGCTCATGTGTTGATTAGTACTATGTGCATATACAATGCCTTCCAAGTGTTTGATGAGTTGTTCATGTGAATTAAATAGTGAGATTATATCATGTTAGCATGTATACTAGTTCATTCCATTCAAGCTTTTGATAAAATGCCTCTATAGATGCATTATGAACATATGTGCATTTCTATGCTATGCAAGGTCATGTGATGCTTTACTTTTCATGCTATCGAGTCCTGGGGGTATTTAATACCCGATAATTTAGCTAATTACCTAGAGCCAGTGTCAGTTACAGAATAATCTCAGTCATGTCATGATCAGTAGTACTCTCAGTCAGTTATAGAACTCACGAAAAACTCAGTAGACTTAGTATCAGTCCAGTGCAGTTCAGTATTTAATTCAGACCTCAATAAATTTAGTCAGTTAATAGAATTCAGTAGTATTCCATAAGTCAATGAAACTTACTGAACTCAGTTCAGTTTAGTTAGACAGTATAATCAGTAATAGTTTAGTCAAGCCTAGTATGAACTAGGAATCAGTTCAGTGTCTATTTAGTTGGGAGTAGGATTTAGCATCGAGTGAACCCAAAGATGGGGGCATTCCTACTAGTAGAGGGTTTGATCCTTAGTAGCAATCCCTGCATTACAGAACTACGTAGCCAGCATAAGTTGAGATATCTTCCTACTAGACTAGGGTTGATACATCTCATACGAGTTTTCCTGCCAGTGAGGATTGATGAAAGAGCTTTTTAACTCACGGTTGTTTTTACCCGTGGCATGGTACTGACAGCCTTCCAACTAGGGTTATAGGTTTGACCCCAATCTATTCAAAATGGGGCATGTCAGTTAGATAATTACCTTCTACAGTCTCAGTTTCAGTCTTCAAAATAAAACTTAATTCAGTTCTATAGAAATTAGAACTGTCAAACCCAGTCACTCAATTTAGTACGAAACTCAAAATAGTTCTACAAAATTAGGACTATCAGATACAGTCACTCAGTTAATAGTATTACAGTATCAGTTTTATCAAATATCAGTAAATTAGTAAATTTAGAACTCAGTATCTAGTGTTATCACGACCTCAATTACATTTTACGTATTTATGCATGTATTTTCATTCAGTTATACTCATGTTATTCAGTCAGTATTGTTCTTGTGTATTAACCCATGCATCTCAGTCTATCTTACTTAGCATACCAGTACATTCAAAATACTGACACATACCTTTCTTTTGTGCTATGATATCTTATATCATAGGTTTAGACGCATAAGCTCCCGATCATACTTAGCAGCCCGCTCTATCAGCAGTAGACTTAGTGGTGAGTCCTCATAGTTTGAGGAAAGATTTATTATTCCAGTATTTCAGTACTCAATTTAGTTTAGTAGTCAGAGTTAGTTCGGGACTTATCCCATCAACTCCTTGTTCAGACAGTTGAGGCTTTTCAGACTAGAGTATATTCTTACATATGTTTAGTTTTGTTATTAATGTACCGTACTCAGTATTTATTTACAGTTTTGAATCTTATGGAAAGTTTCTGCCTAATTTTCATATATTCACAGTATTATTATTTAGTTTTACAGCAGGTACTAGTTATGGGTTAGCTTGTAGTCCCTCGAGATTATGAGCATCGTGTGGCATCCACGGTACAGACTCGAGGTGTTACAGTATGCTCCCCATATAGTAGAAGGAAATAGGTCTAGAATAAGAAAGTTTGTGTCTGGGGTATCTGATAGTGTGGTCAATGAGTATAGGACTGCGATGTTAATTAAAGCGATGGGCATATCTAGGCTTATGGTCCATGCTCAACAGATTGAGGAGTAGAAGCTTAAGAAGAAAGAGGGAGAGAGTAAGAGAGCCAGAACAGGTAGCATTAGTTTTACTCAACCAGGTTCAGAAGGTGGTAACCTTCCTCAGTTTAGTCAGAAGTTTTCAATTCCAGCTTCATTCTTAGATAGTGCGCTAGTATCAAAGTTCTGGAATAAAAGTTGAGATGGGGCACCAAGCTCCAAAACCCAGGGTAGTGTGAGCAGTGGTCGTACCCATCTGCTATGCAAAGAATATGGTAGAAATCACCTAGATGTGTGTAGAGCTGGCAGTGATGTATGTTTTAGATATGGTAATCCAGGCCACAGGATGTGGGAGTATAGAGTAATGTCTCAGAGGGGAAGGGATTTGAGCCAACAGGGTCAGTCCAAATATCCTACAACTCAGTCTGGTCGCCCAAACCAACAGGGTGCCACTTTTAGTGTCGCTCTTGGGTAAGGCCCAAACAGGCTTTATGCACCTCAGTCTAGACATGATCAGGAAATTTCTCCTGACGTGGTTACTGGTACGTTATAGATCTTATATTTACATATTTTGTCTTATTAGATCCAACAACTTCTCTTTCTTTTATAACTCCTTACATAGTTATCGATTTTAATGTCAAAACGAAAACCTTAATAGAACTTTTCTCAAACTCTAACCCAGTAAGTCAGTCTATCATAGCCGATGGGTATACAGGAACTATCCAGTTATGATATCTTAGAAAGTTAGGCCTTCAGATTTTAGTAGTAATATTGGTATATGTAGAAAAGTAGTGGGAGAAGTTGATGCCCAACCCGTCCTTACTGAAGTGCAAAGTTTTGTACTTCAGCTGTCACGATAACTACCAATGCCTTACATGTCAACTTTATGATCATATTCGTGCACATTAACAAAAATCATGTGTGCTTATAGTTCCTATTATGAGCATTTATAGTTCACCCAGTGTTATAAATCACGTTCCATAAATACAAAAACTCCAAACTCAGGTCATGCAGCTCATGACTCATGTACTCATGTCATTCTTTAAAGTATGCCCAGTCCCCATGACTTATGCTATACTTCTAATGATCAGCTAAAATTCAGATTTTGTTATGTACATCCCCAGTTTAGATCTCTTGATACAATTCAGGATGTTGATGTCCGATTCCTTAGGCCTCTATTAAGTGTCAAGTTTGGTATAGTGTCATTCATGCTTCAGGTCCTCATGTTTTAACCCTTTAGTGGATTCTCCTTATGAAATAATAAAGTGATGAGCGATTGCTTAGATGGGAGAGAGTAAATATTTATGATAAGGAAAGATTTTTGCATATTTATTTTACATGAGGTTGTAGTTATGAAAATAGGCCTGAATACCAGGTTAGTGTGCTAAGTAAATGGCTATTAAGAAGTTGTATTTAGTGGTTGAAAGGAGGAAAATCAAAATTTTTTATGAGAGGAAAGGTTGAGAAAATACCGAGTATGAGTGTCTATTCAGATCTTTGATTTATGTCAGTATCCATCACGTAGTTATCAGAACCCAGTATTTAGTTCCAGTACAGTCTCAATTACAATCTTAGTTACCGTCGTAGTTACAATCTCAGTCGAGTAATCAGATTAGTAACTTAGTTTAATTTCAAGTTTGCTTGACCATAGCGTACAGTTATTAGTTATTCAGTTATCAGTATTTTAGTACCCCAATTTACAGACTATTTCAGAATCATGTTATATGCTTGCTCCTTCATTCTCAAATAATACAGTTTTCATGAATTCATGCTCAATTATATCGTGTTACTCAGTCAGTCCTTACCGCATATGCATAATACTCTATAGTTTTAGTCTAGACTAAGTACAGTTCAATCCTACATGACCAGTATTCAGCTATCCGCCACTCAGTTAATCAGATAAAATAGTACATTTATGCATTCTTGCTTAGTGCCCATGTGAATATTTTCAGTAGCCTCAAGAGAAATGCAGTGTTGAAGTAGAAATTACAGTTGAGGGAATAGTTAAAACATGGCTAAGATTGTAAGTTAGTAGTTGTAGTACATAAGGCTTAGTAAATTTATCTTAGATGACGTTTCGTAGGCCTTGCTCCATATTATAAAATTATAGCACATAGTGATTTCTTATTCAGATATCATTTTCAAACCATGCCAAGATTTTCCTGCTCCTTAAAATCAATAGAATTTTATAGAAAGAGTGTCAAGAAATGCTTCAGTTGATTATAAGTTTTCAGTATGAGTTAGTCCGTAAAGCCAGCAATTCAGTTTAGCAGTCAGGCGGACAAACTCGTATGGTTTCCCATTTTTCCACCCAGTCGTACTATCCGAAGTTTTATGAATATGATTATTCCAGAATGGAGAATTCTGGTAGTTACAAGTTCAACTCATTTCATGTATCATGCCTCAGTTTTAGATCCCATATATTCAGTCATGATTCAGTTCGTAGGTGCCCTATGCATCGTCCCAGTCTTTCCTCAGTAGCTCAGCCAAGTCAGCATACTTATGGGGACATAATGTTCCAAGGGAGAGAGGCACTATAACACCCGAGCTTTTATGTTCAAAACCTTCTAGTTTCTCTTCACGTAAAAATGTCCAGTTAGAGTAATGAGTACTCATAAGTTGACTCTCTCGTTCCAATCTCAGTCGTATGACCATTCCCATGTCATGGAATGAATCCAGGGAATCATCTCAGTTCACGATATTCAGTTTATTTATCATGTTTAAGACTCAGTTATGTTCTCATATTCCTATTCATGTATGTTCAATAAATGATCTCAGGTTCATCAATATTCTCAACTTAAGGTAACAGTCTTCCTTAGATTGGCTTAGTTCCATGTTCAGTTACAGTTATGAACTTGGTATCCATTACTATTGCATATTCAGTCATGCATTCACAAATCAGTTTAGTCATGTAGTCATGCATCAGATATGTATATTCAGTATGAAAACTCAGCTTATCAGTACTTTTAGTCATGTATTCCATGCATTAGATATTCATGTTCAGTGTATAAACTTGGTCCATCAGTATTTCTCAGCATAATCAGTCTCATTCGAGGATGAATGTTCCCAAGGGGGAGATATTATAAGACCACACCAAATTCTAAGCTTAACTCAGTCCGTTAAAGCTTGAAAAGAGGTCCTAGACTTAGAAATTTCAGCTAAGTGTTTATACTTAGAAGTATTTTAGCCTTCAAAAGTTGGAGATCCTATTTCACAACCCTTATGACCTTAAAATATTGATTTTTAGGTTGATTCATGATCAGGAATGTTAGTACGTCACTTCGGGTGAGTTTTGAATTTTTTGGACCTCGTTTGAACCATGTTCAGGTGACCAAAATAGTGGGTCGACGCGATCTCGATGCGTCGCATCGCGCATCACACCGATAGATAATTTTTACCCCAGTTTTCAGTACAATTCCAATGAACCAATGTAAACTCGACACAATGCATTAGCCATCGCGTCGATGCCATCAATACGGTGTGTCGGTCTACGCGTCACTAGGCACGGTTTTTGCTCTTTTAATTCTGCGTCCAGAGGGGTGAATGGGTCTTTATTCCACTTCTATTTAGCCCGAAAAACATGAAATTAAGTTATTCTTAGGGCTAAAACACTCATTCTCTCTAAAATTCTCTCAAGAACAAACCATAGAGGATCTAATTTCAAATTTAAGATTCAAGAACACACCATCAATCTTCACGAATTCAAGCACCAAGGTATGTTAGGTGTTAATCCAAGGGTTTCCTTCCACCCTTGGAGTTCAAGAAACTCTTTTAAACTACAAGTTAATTAATTTCAAGGATTCCATGTGGAATTTTAGTGTATTCATGATTATGATATTAATTGTGTTCTAATCCATGGTTTATTGTAAGTTTCATGTGAAAATATTATCATGTGTGTAGTATCATGTGAATTCATGTTAAAAGCCCTTGATTTTTGAATTGGAATTTGAAATTATGATGCCTAAATATTATTTATTATCATATGCATAGATTATGTTCCCCAAGTGCTTGATAAATTGCTCATGTGAATTAAATTCGAAAATCATGACATACTAGCATATGTGCAAGCTTATATCTTACAAGTGTTTGATAGAATGCCTCTATGAACGAGTTGTGAGCAAGTGAACATTGTGATGTTTTTCAAGTTTATGCTATGCTTTACTTTTCATGCTATCAAGTCCTGGGGCATTCAATACCCAAAATCTAGTTGTTTACCTAGAGTTACAGTAGTTATAGAACAGTCTCAGTAAGATCATGAATAGTAGTACTTAGTAATCAGTCTCAGTTCAGTATACAGTTCAGAACTTAGTAGTATTCAGTCAGTATAAAACTCAGTATATTCAGTCTACAAATAGAGATCATAGCACTCAATCAGTTACAATACTCAGTGAACTCAGTCCAGTTCAATTAGTTAACACGATCAGTAACAGTTCAGTCTAGCCTAGAACAGTTTAGAAATCAGTTCAGTGTCTTTTAGTTGGGAGTAAGATTTAGCACCGAGTGAGTGCGGGGATGAAGGCTTCCCCGTCAGAGAGGCAGAGTCGTTAGTAGTAATACCTGTACTCCAGAACTATTCAACAAGGGTAGGATAAGGAGTCACCCATCAGACTAGGCTTGACTACCTCCCAGGGGTCACCCTTTAAATTAGGCTTGACTTCGCTCAGGTGTCACCCGTTAGTCAGGCTTCGTATCCTGGTTTTCCAATGTTAGTACCCGTGGCATGGTATTATTACCATTCCAAATAGGGTCACAGGTTGGACCCATATCAGCTCAGATTTGGTGTATGTCGGTTAGATGATTACCTCTCACAGTTTCAGTTTTAGTCTCAGTATAGAACTCAGTTCAGTTCTACAAAATCAAGACTGTCAGAATCAATCACCCAGCTATTAGTAATACAGTTATCAGTCAACTCAGATATTAGTCATTCAGTTATCAGAACTCAGTATCCAATGTTACTATGATCTCTAACACAGTATAGGTAGATATGTGCAGTATTGCATAATCAATGTTTCATCAGTTTTCAGTTATACATATACTCTCATTTAGCTGTATTCATGTTATTCAGTCAGTTATTATTCATATGAACCCTTGCATATTAGCCTACCTCACTTAGCATAACAGTACATTCAAAGTACTGACGCATATCTTTTATTTTGCGCTATGATATTTTATATCAAAGGTTCAAACGCATGGGCTCCTGGCCGTACTTAGTGGCCCAGACTATCAGCAGTAATTTTAGTAGTGAGTCCTCTTCTATGGAGGGCATGCATTTATTTCAGTTATCAGTTTATCAGTAGTTCAGTAGTTGGAGTTAGTTTGGGGCTTGTCCCATCAACTCCACATCCAGACAATTCAGTTAGAGGTTTTTTAAACTAGACTTTCAGACAGTATTCAGTTGTACGAATTATTATTATAGTTGGTAATCTTTATTAGTATTTCAGGTTTTGAACCTTATGGCATTTCAGCCAATTTTTTTCCATTTATTATAGTATTATTATTCAGTGCTCACAGCAAATATCAGTCATGGGCTAGCTTGTGGTCCTTCGGGGTCATAGGCACTGTGTGGCGTCTAAGGTATAAACTCAGGGCATTACAGAAATTCATATTGATAATCAATTGGCAATACCTCATTATACTTATTTCTCATAATTCGGTGTTTCAGAGGGAAAACGAAAAACTTCAACATTAAATTATTTTTCTTAAGAACTGTGCAAATTAAAAAAAGTTCTTTTTTTGTTTACTATCATTTTAGGACATTTAAATTTGTAGATGAGTCAACATCATGTGTTACGACTTAGCTTTGAGTTGGTAACGAAAGTTTGCATGATAACAAATAAAGATTGATAAAAATTTAAGTAATGAACAAGCTAAAATTAGAGAGAAAATCTGAGTCATCGTACAGATTGTATAATCTAGGTTAATAAATCACTAATCGATCTCAACTGTAATTGATGAGCTGAAAGTAAACTAGACAGATAAAACTTAAAGACAAAGTTAAATAATTTGATTGCTTAGAGACAGAGAGATAGAACCAAATAATCTTTTACAATAGAGTGGAAGTAACTATTTATAGAGTACGATATTGACCTATAGCCAATAAGTGAATGATATCAAGCCCCATTGTACCGTAATTAATTATCGAATGCCACCTGCTAAAGCCATTAGGGTTGGAGCACTAGCCTACTGTTTTGTATCTAGTTTAGGTTTGCAGAAGAACGTCCATTCACTTGAGCACCTTCACATGTTGGTCACCATATTTCCTGTAGTGTAAAGTCATTACGACAAGTGGCTTCTCGCGCCCTTGGTGCCAAATCCAGAGGATATTTTTTTTACCAACTCATTTTGAAGTTGTTCTCGGGGTAACCCAACCTCATAATGCTACTAGCTTTACTATTCCTTTTTTACCCATACATATAGTCCTATCGTCTGTTGCTGTAGAATTCTATAGTGGACGAGAGATAGAAAAGAAAATTTTTTATCGACACCATACACAAACCAACCAACGCTCTATATAATTTTGTAGGTATTACTCTGAGGCCAAATTGCTCCCTTGAACAAATAATTCTATTTTTTGCTTTGGAAAAGCAAAGTCATTTCTTCTTAATTGGAAATCTCAGTCTTCACTGCTTTTTATCGACCCACCTAGACATTCTTCCTCGATATTGCCGATCCTAGCTGACTGAGTCCCAACTCTAGTAGTTTTTTTTCTTTCATATCATATTTAACTATCGAATTTGTCCTGAAATTTAATGTTGAAGCATCAAACATCAAGTAGGACCTAACACAGGGTGATAAGACTAACTGTGATTTATATCAAAATAGTTTAAGGTTGTGCTCTTAGTGTTATGGCCTCATTTTGGCTGTCTTTTCCTTTTGACACATTACTTATCCAGGCAATATTATTCTTTAATTTATCTATCTATTGATTGGAGGGATAGTCGAATAACTTTCCTTGATATTCGGACCATCACCTTTTGGAAGTAGCGGGTTATTCGTAGCTTTTCGAATTCCATGTCCTGCCATATCTCGTGTAGCTAGTCGTCCACGTGGAAAGGATTTGAGAAATTTTATTTTCTGTGAATGAATCTTAACATATAAAAAATCGTACTCCTTTATCTCTTTCTCTTTTGTTTCTTGCCTTCCGATCTTATAGTAAAAAAAAGCAAAGAAAAATCTTTCTGATGGCAAACCTCCCTAAGATGGTTATAATTGCCCTTGTTCTCCTATAGTATTTTCCTAATTCTTATTTTTTACCTTGGTTAACTATCCATAGCACAGATTCTTGGTTTTTCGACAAGATTAAAGGAAGGACTATGGAAAAAGTTGAGGTTGGTGGTGGCGGGAAATGTTTCGGCTAATTGAGCCTGACCTCCCTCTATGGCATCAAAATTTATGTCATTGTCATCATTAGAATTGTCAGAATCTTATCATTGAAGGCACCTTGTCTAGGATATAAGTGATGTTCGAGATAATTAACTAGCGATTGCTTGCACTAAGGTACTCCCATCCGAGTTCGATGAGACAAATCGAGATGGGGAGAACCTTAGACTTCTCACACCCTTCTTTCATTTGTTGAGTTGCATAACACCCCTTCTTTCTCTGGATATTATAAGGCCACGGGCCTATGAATTAGGCTTACCTCGGACATGTGGTTGTAGCACGTCTTGTCTTAGCCTAGTCTTAAGTTTGTTGAGTTTGGTAACAATTTCCCAATTTCATACTATCTAATTTTTTGACCCATTTAGAGGTTGTGTTGTAATAAAGTGAAAACTTTAGTCATTCTATTTTTACGTGTACCAAAAGTTTTGGCTTCCCAATTATTTCTTTTTGGAGCAACTTTTCTCCTATATACATTGGCCATAAAAATGTTGTTTCAGCAGGATGCTTGATCATTGATTGTGCTCATGCTTCTATCTCAATGAGTAATTTCAATTTCCCACAATGCACTCGTGGGCATATCCTCCCTTATAACTAGGATTTTTGCATTACCTCCCCGTTGGGCAATTTGAATGTAGAGTTTCTACTGGTTCCTAATAGAGAGGGAAAGTATCTTGTCAATATGATCTTACCTTGAGAAAACTATAACTGTTATGAGAGATTTCTCGACTCTTCTACAGGCTCTTTTCCAATGATCCCTCGGATCCTAGACATCCATCTCGTTTTCCTTGGTGTCGAAGATTTCAATTTTGACAACAAGGTCTCTGAATCTCAGGCCATGGCTAATCTTTCCAACCAATTATCCCCAAATAAAATATAACGCCTCCTTCTTTTAAAGTGTTGACGGATGGCTTATTTTGAGGCCTCTGAGATTAGGGTCGAATAAGATAGAGGTTTTTTTTCCGTGCACATCTAAAAGGACTTGTATACCTACATCGGGGCCTCTTATTTGAGACTGTGAGAATGACCATTTATACTCAATATTATATATACTAATAAATTTACCGGCCACCTCATCTCCTAGTCTATTCCTTTTTTATTTAAATATGAAAATTCAAAAGGGCTTATCTTTTCAAAATTCATACTGTCATGCATCAAAGAGATGGATTGGCATGATACCTTAACTTCTGAGTAACTTCGCTTTAGATTTTGTTTAAATTAATTGGTCCAGCCATATAACAGTCATTTGTGATCGTTTAATTTTAGATTTTATGCCATAAGTAGCAGCCTTCCAAAACTAATACGATATCCCATTTGATGTTGTTCTTCTTCTTCACTATTGAGGAATGAATAAAAGTAAGAAGAAAAAATAAATTCCTCATTTATGGCATTTCTTCTTTAATTTCCTCAATTTTTAGACTTTGATATGGAATTCTTTCATAGTTTTTTGCCTTATCCTTATCTTTGATCCCGAAGTTCGGCCTTAAGTTGTCCCATGAAGTTGTCAACAAGGGTAAGGTAAAAATTGTGGGTGAGGTATAGGGAAAGAGGTATAAAGCAATTTTTCATGCCCCTCTCCTCCTTAACTACCTTAAGGTGACGGCCTGGCCCTTCAGTATTTGTGTGCTCCATTTTTGGGCTCAACGGTTATAGAGGTAGCAGGTCTCGAATGATATGTTGATCCAACTTGTGAATGCCTCTTTTTGACTTAAGATATACCACTGTATTCATAGGGCCATTTCCAAGGAAACTTATTTGTTAGAAGCAGGCGGGCTTACCTGAATCGAAATTATTAGGCTAGGAAAACTCCATCCTCGGTCCTGATGATGGCTGACATATGTTCAAAACCAAGGTTGTTCGATTATAAATGAGAGAGAATACAATTAACTCAAGTTTACTTGGTTCATAGTGGATTGTGGATTGCCAGTATGTAATTCCAGTAACCACTTATTGGGTTCCATAGAGAAGGAATTTTTGGGACACTTTTGAGGGATAACCTTGATGCCTTTTACATACTTCTTCTTAGTTAAGCAAATAAATTTTTCATACATTTGTACAAAAGCATTGTACTATATTTCTTTTTGTAATAAACTCAAACTTGTTAACTCTGAGGTATGTTTTAGTATGTTTCCACGAGAGGTTGTCTTTATGCGATGCGGCGGTGATCACTTTTTTTCTGAGTGTCCCCAGAGGGTCATACCTACGCATAAATATTGTTGAGTTTGCTCAAATAGAATTAAGTATCAAGTTATTACAATATATGATCAAAGACACCCATTAATCGATTTTTATTTCAGTGTGCCATTCGGTTCACCTAAACAAGCCAGTTTAAACATCACTCTAGGCATCTTGGGCCTTTTTGAACCTTATTATTTCAAGGTGGTATCCTCGTGATTTTTAATTTACTAAACGTCTAAGTCCATACATCTCTTAGGAACTTTAGCGTGTTAGAATGAGAGTGATTACCCTTTTTTTCTTTGTTATAATCAATTATGACTCAATGGACTATTCTCAAGAAAAGTTAAAAAGGATTTCACATAGGTTAATCCTAATTTGTGACTCTTGTTTGTGGCATCTAAGGCTGAGCATACGATGATATGATCTTAGATTCTTCATAATTTGACAGTCTATCTACGTGAATCTTCTGATTACACTTTCCAAATAGGTCACGAGTTGGGTATTTATGACTGTAGAAGTGAGTCTCGAGTCCATTAATTGATTAAGCTACTTTAGACTTCTTTATCAATCGTTGACATAGACCTTGAAGCCAATGGCTTAGCCTCCCTTCTCGAGGCTAGAGAATTTTCTATTTGGTTGTATTCCCTATCTGACATTTTGGAGCATCAAAGATCTTTGGCTCGGAGGCCCTACTTATTTGCGTAAATTCCCAATCCAACTCAAGGATCAGGTTTAATGAGATGTATTAAAGTTTCTGATAACACACACATATATTAATAATTTTCACAAAACTAACTTGGGATAGTTTGATATTTAGACACTTTAAAAACTTATTTTTACATTTAGTCATAAGTCTTGGAAAATTAGGTGTTTAGACACATTTATGACATCATCCATTCTTACATACAAATCTACCACACAAGTTTTAAAATTTATACTTTAATCCCCTACCTCATCCATTTATATTTAATATTTCCCACCTTTTTTTATATTTCAACCATTTTTTCATATTTCCTATTTTAATTTAGAAAATTATCCAAGAAGGAACCAATAGAAGCTCCTTTTTTCACTAATAATTTCTGATTCCGTCCACTTTTCCGATGAAAAATTGTTCATCACAATTGAAAATTTTCATTCTTCATCATTGCCTTCATTGTTGTTCCATCCTTTTTGAAAAAAAAGTCCAAAAAAAAAATTTTCACCATATCTACAAGCTCGAAAAGCTTTCCAAATCCGCTCAATACCTCGTCATTAGATATATTTCAATAGTTTAGAAGTCATAGACATACATTTTTCCATCCCAGAGCTAGGTGGGCAACGATTATATTAAAAAATTAGTCGATTCGCGTCGTTGTACGGACGTATTCATACCAGTGATCGACCTATCATCGACCATCTATAGACTTAAACTTTGGTCTATTATCAATTTGTATGGTCTATTATGGCAGTAGCAGAGGTAGTTGTCATGGGTGGTAATTATATGGGTGCGTGGGAGGAGGGTCCCAACTGTTGGACGTAGAAATCAGCTATAAAGGAGACAGTTCCCATCTCGCTGCGTCGCAAGGGATCGTACGAGGACATGGTTCAAAGCGTAATTGAAAGCGGAGAATTAGAATGCGAGCCAAAGAACATTATAATTAGCTATGTAATGAATGAGCAGGGTAAAATACATCCCACTTTCATAAATAATGATCGTCATGTGTCGTTATACATGTTGGATGTCGCTGTCGATGGATCTAGGCCATTATTGAGAATAAATATCATTTTGGGGTCTTTGACAATCCCACCACCACAGCCGACAATCGACGAACATGATTCATTTGAAGATAAGAGTTTGGATGTTTATCCAATGGATTCGAAAGATGATTCAATAGAATTGGAAGATCCAATTCTCTCTGAAGAAGGGGGAGAAGAGTGCAAATTGGGAGCACAAACCAACCACACCTTCTCCGACGGAACTACTTTTTAGGTAAATCAAACATTTAGCAATAAAAAAGAGCTGAAATTATTGTTGGACGTAGCAGCTATGAGAAATTCTTTTGATTATGCTACGTTGAAGAGCTGCAACAAATTCCTCAAGGTGAAATGTGTTTGTCCTAGCTCGATTAGATGTTGCGAGCGAAGAAATATGAATGCACAGACAGATTTGTCATCTATAAATACGTCACCGATCATAGTTACAACATCGAATACGCCACCTGCTGCCATAGGAAAATCACATCTAAAGTCATTGCATCGTTGTGTGTGAACATGTATCACGAAGGAAAGGGTTCAAACACTAGCGAGATTTGGAGGATCATTTTCAAAAACTTAAAAAGTAGACCAAGCTATTGGAAATATAGGCTGGGGGGTGTGATTACCAAGGAAATGGTTAGAGGGACTGATGAGCACGGGTATTCCTGCCTGCCCACTTTTTCGTACATGATCAACGTTCTTAATGTTGGCACTACCTATTCCATCATGGTGAACAAGGTCGATTGTAGGTTTACGTGCTGCTTTTTATCGTTGGGCCCTTGCATTAGGGGATTTACCCACATGAGGAAGGTTATTGTGGTTGATGACACTCATTTATATGGCAAGTACGAGGGCATGCTACTAAGCGCGGTTGAACAGAATACGGAGAACCATATTTATCCCATTGCCTTTTGCGTTATTGACAAGGAGAACTATGCATCTTGGATGTTCTTCTTTGAGAAGCTGAAGTCTATTGTGATCGATGGACCAGATTTATGCTTTATCTCTGATAGGCACAAGAGCATCGCCAACGGTATCGTGAAAGCGTACAGCCATGCTTATCACGGGTACTGCATGAGGCACCTAGGTGAAAATCTCTGGGTAAATCACCACTACGGAGAACACCTCTTCTATTCTACAATGCGGCAAAGGCATATTCTCCCGAGGAGTTTAGCGACCATTTTGTGGAATTCAAGAACTACTATCCCGAGGTAGCCTTTTTCCTCGAGCATGAGGTTGGTTTTGAGAAATGGAGCAGGGCATATTTCTCCCGTAATAGGTTTGACGTGATGACCACAAATATTTCCGAGTCGGTGAATGCTATATTGATTGACGAAAGGGAGTACCCCGTGGTATCCATATTCAATTCGATTGCCAAGTGGTTTGATGAAATATTCAGGAAGAGGCGTGCCTACGGCCTCAAATGTAAGGATAACAAATTTGTTTCGACCGTCGAAAAGATCTTAAGAGACAATATGAGCGAGCGCGACTCCTTCTATGTAGAGAACATAAGTGGGGACGAAAGGTAATACACTGTGTTTGGAAGTGGCAATACGACCAAAGTTGACCTGCTGGAAAGGTCGTGTTCTTGCAGGAAGTTTGACCTGGTCAAAATACCATGTGTTCACGCGATGGCCACTTTACGATTGAAGCATGGTGAAGATTATAGTTTGAGAGTCTATTATTACTCTTTACCCCTGTATAAAGTGGAAGAGTACCTCCTTGCATATTCAGAATCAATTAATGTTGTCCCTTTGAAGTCCGAATGACGCGTGCCACAAGAATTGCTAGACGTGAACATTATTCCATCTCTCTTGATTTCCAAGCTCGGAAGGAAGAAAAGAAAATGCGTTAAGGGTGTGGGCGATACTTTCAAGTCAAAGAGGAGGAACAAGTGTTCACTGTGCAAGAGACGCGGGCACAAGAGAACCACTTGTAACAACAACAAATCGTAGTTAGTCTTGTATGAATTTATATTTTTGTAAGTCATGGCAGTGTATGCATTTTGAAAACCCTTCAGTTGTTTGATTAATGCCAGATTTATTGACTGCACTCTTAGTCTATTATCGATCTTTTTAAAGTATTGCATTTATTGTGTGTCCGGTCTATTTCTTTTATTCTTTATTTAACACATGATTTATTATCTATCCTATATAAGGTCTATTAAAAATCCTAAATATTCAAAAGGACAGATGCAAGCAGTTGAGCATTTATTACATATCAAAAAAGTTATTGCACGTCCAATCAGACTTTGCGTCGATTGGGTATACGCTACCTCTCTTCCATTTCCACCATTCACACGTCTACCAACCAAAGGGCGGAAAGACCAAAGGGTTCTATTTTAGTCTATATAAATACCCATCTACGGCACCCAAAATTCATCTTCATCAACTCAAAATCAGATTAAATCGATGACAAAATGTCAGGCATTTCTTTAAGACCCAAAAGGAGGATCAACCGTAACTACGACCTTCTCCTCCTTCGTAACGACTTCAACCACCTCTTTTATGGACTGGGCAGGACAGGGAGCATGTCCACCGTAAACTCTGACGGATCATCCATTTATGTCTTTTTTTTTATTTGTTTTAATGTCATTACAATGGGAAGCTTTCATGTTTAGGTTTATATTAGATGAAAGCTTCTGTATTTTTGCACTTTTTGTTTGGGGTTTGCTGTAAATATGGGTCTACCATTGCAATGATGAATGAATGAATGAAATATGTTGGTTTTTCCTATATCTGTCTTCCTTTAAATTTCTGCAATTTTAGACTAGTTTAAATTTTTGTACAATTTCCTCTGTTAGAACATGAATCAAACAGTTGTGAATTAATGAAAAATTAATTTTTGTTTCCTGCATTTTGTGGCACTAAAATTCTTGTTTAGTTTTTGTTTAATCCTTGTCTTCCTTTAATTCTTGTTTAGTTTTTTTTTTCTGGTTTAGTTCTTGTTTCCTACATTTTTTTGCACTGTAATTTTACCATTGTTGTCCTTTTTAGAATTTTTGCGTGAGATCAAGGTAGAAGATGAACGGGACAGTTGTCAAACATATAGGCTAATTCATATACGTCAATGGAAAGCTAATCTGGTCTGTCCACGATTATGTTAATTCATACAAAATTAAATGTATGATCGATGAAGTTTATTCGATACTTATCTCAATGTCTATGCTCGACCTAATTCATAATTGATGCGTTAAATAATACCAGTCCATAAATTGTATTCAGTAAATGTAATAGACTATAAGCCTTGTCAATGATATACAATATTGGTTTATTGCCATTAGTAGCATATTTGAAAAAAAAAAAATTAATCAATAAAATAATAAATAATTATATTTGATGCAATTAAAGAAGCTTGAACAAGTCATGTGATAGTATGAGAGTCTGAATAAATTGAATGGGGTGATCAATGATGTGTGAGGATGGTTAGTGGATGAACAAATGAATTCCTCACAACATACTTCTCCTTTGTTAAACATTGCCCTAAGGATGTTGGTTATTCAACCACAACTCATCACCTTACATCTTGTTTCAGCACTTTCAGTTTATATGGACTCTTATACGATCACATGACTTGTTTAGGCTAGTTCGATTGCATAAAATTCAATTACTTATTATTTTGTTAATTAAATAATCCTTTTCAAAATATATGCTAGTCATGGTCTATAAATGTGTGTCATAGTCTAGTTCATGTATTAATGGAGTTGTACTAAATCTATGCTAGACTAGGATTAATTTTGTACTCGACCTAATATAGTCTATCATAGACTCGTAACTACCTCCACAAATAAATAACTAGACTATGATATTTATTCATAGACCATAACTAGCACATATTTTGAGAAGGATTAACTAATTAATAGAATAATCAATAATTGAATTTTATGCAATCAAATGAGCCTAAATAAGTCATGTGATCGTATGAGAGTCCACATAAATAGAAAGTGGTGATCAATGACGTGAGGTGATGAGTTGTGGTTGAATAAATGAATTCTCCATAACACAATTGTGCTTTAGGTAAACATTGCCCCATGCATGTTTGTTGTTCATCCACTACCCATCCTCACACCTCATTGATCACCTTATCCAATTTATGTGGACTTTTATACGATCACATGACTTGTTCAAGCTCCTTTAATTACATAAAATTTAATTATTTATTATTTTGTTAATTAAATAATCCTTCTCCAAATATGTGCTAGTTAAGGTCTATGAATATGCAGCATCGTCTAGTGAGGTTATTAAGGAATTAGCTCTTAGTATATGCTAGACTATCTATCTATTCTATAAATCATCTACCATAAGCCTGAGAAGGCATCGATTATTAATAAGGTCTATGATACATGACCAGCAGTAAAACACAATCAAAATGTCAGATTTTTACAACGGTAATAAAGTACACGTCAAATCAACATCCAATGGTAATATCTCATTTTTTCTTCTATAAAAGAAAGGTTATTTTTGTGTTAGCACTCTCATATTTTTTTGCTTTAATTTTTGTAAACAACTACAATGTCTCAACCATCCCAAAAATCAAATGCAAAAGTGTCCTACATATGTCATTGTGGAAATCCAACTATTTTTAGGACGTCACGCACCGATTGAAATCCAAGTCAAAAATTCTTTAACTGTGCTGTTGAAAAGGATAATGAGGGATGCTCTTTTTTTAAGTGGATTGACGAAGACTCACCGACGAGCATCCCATCGATATCAAATTTTTTAGGCACTTCTTCCAAGTTTCATATACTTCAAAGGCTTCGGGAATCCAAAGAAAATAAAGATCTACTCATGAAATTGCTAAAAGAAGCCAAAGAGCAAAGGGATTACTTGAAAGGATCACTAAAATAAGTCAAAATGAAGCGGGATCAAGTAAAGCAAAGGTTGATTTTGGCCGAGGAAAAAGAGAAAGGCCTAAAAAATTTATTGTATGCTTTGTTATTGTTGTTGGCTTTCTGGAAAGGTGTAATAGGGATATAGGAAACTGAATAAATAGATGTAAGGTTTCTTAAATCAATCCCAGGTGTAATCTATAATTAATAGAGAATTATGTCTACGTCTTTTATCATCAACCTCTATAAATCATAATAGTTAAAGTAAGTAAAGATATGAATTACTCAATCGATGTATGTTAAGTCTATAAATTATAGTGAATAACTTCTATTATGTTTCCAATCAAACACTATAAATTAGGACGACAACTAAACTGGTAATACAATGCCGGTAACTGTTTAATCTAACGAGACAATGGAATAACTGAACATTATTTCATCAGTAAATGTCATCCATCATTGACATGTCAAATATATGTAATTCATACATAAAAAAAAAATTACTAAAAAAACATGTCAAACATATGTAATTTAATTATCCATAAAGCAAATCACTAAAACAAACAAATCCGTAAGAAAATTGTTTTTTCCAAATCTACAAAACTAGTTTTCTTGATTGAGTTCCGCAACAATGCCCATCACATCCATTTCTTTTTCTTCCTGTTTTTTCTCCTGTTCTTCAACTTCTTTCTTATCATTTTCCTTCTCTTCTTCTGATGATGATTTCTTCTCTTCTCGACCACTAATTCTTCTTTAACTGTCTTCTCGATTTTGTCTTCTTCTTCTTCTGATTTCTTTTCACTATCTTCTTTTCTTTTCTCCTCATTTTCTTCTTCTACTTCAGGTGTCATCTCCTCATCTTTTACTTCTTCTTCTTCATCTGTTGCATTATCCTCTTTCGTTTCTTCTTCTTTCTTCTCTTCTTCACCTTTTTCATCTGTTGCAGCTATGTCCATCACTGCGACTACAAGTTCTTCAAGGTTTACTTGATGCCGGTTAAGAGGGGGCCTGTCGAGGTGCACTGTATTGTTTTGAAAGGATTACGAAACAAATGAAACAAAATTAAATTGGAAGAGCAAAAAATAAATTAATTTACCTTCTTCTTGTTGCTTCTTCTTATTCTTCTCGATTCTCCTCAACCTTTCAT
>NC_061114.1:180884971-180931027 GCF_002878395.1 Capsicum annuum
GTACAATATATATAACATTAGATACAAGATTATACAAATGTATCTTTAATCTCTACAACATGTATTTCAGTGTGAAAAAATGTATCCTGTGGAATTCTACTTTCAATACCATTTAAACAACACAAGAAACATATCAAAATATTTACAGTAACTCACAAATACAAGTTAATATAACATGTATCTTAGAAATAAAAACATGTATCTATTATACTTAGACTTTAAGTAAAATTGAACAAAACTAGATACAAATCAAAGCATTAATAATCACTCACATATACAAGTCCACTTAACATGTATCAATGTATTTATGAACTTGTATTTTGTTATATAAATTCAATAAAAAATAAAATACACAATATACAAATAACTTAGCAACAAAAAAACAGATAAACAATGAAATTCTAAACGTATCATGCAACCCAAAATATGTATCTCGGCCTAACATTCAATAGATCTGAGCATGCGATTACCTTAGGAAGTTCATCTCTGAAAATTGCTTCGACAATTCTTCTTCTCTTAGCGGGAGCTTTACTTTCAGGACTGTTGGATCCCCTTTTCTTAGAACCACTTTTTTTTCTTGTCCTTATAATGTTTTTGCCACAACTTCTTCATAATTTGGGGATCGTTTCTATGCTTTAATCTATTTTCATCAAAGTCAACAAATTCATAATCAAAACTTTCGAAAACGAAGTTAACAATTTCATGAGATTCTTTGATACTTTCTAATTGAGAAACCCCAAGACTAAAGGCAGGTCCCAAATCTCTATTCATAATGGCAATTCAAACAATGAAGCCTAAAAAAATAATTAATCAAAGAAATTGCTCAACCAAATCACCCAAATTTCATTCTATAAGCTTAGGCGCAAAATAATTTTTTTGAAAAAAAAATGTAAAAATAATTGGAAGAAATTGAAGCGGATTTTAGGGAGCAAAATTACCTTGCTTCAAGTTTTGAATTGAATAAAGAAGTTGGATAGAAACCGCTCCATAAATTGTGGCGTACAAAGAGGGAGAAGTGGGTTATTTTTGGTAAAGAATCTTTTTTGTAGTTGGGTGTTTTAACTTGTATCTCAACTTTACCGAAAAATATGAAATATTGAGATTTAAGTAATTTTTTAGAAGTGGGGGAATTTTTTGAAGTTTAGAAACTTATGTTGTGTATTTAGGTAATTTTTTCTTAAAAATATACGACGGTCTATGTTATATATTCTCTTTTTGCTTGTGTTTGTACATCACGGATAAGGTCTCCTCCCCCCTCCCTTTGTGTTTTAGTCTAATGGTATAAAACACCCCACCTCACCCACCCACTCACCCACCTCCCCCCCCCCAAAATTCATTTTGAATTTTTTTTCCTCGCCTAACTAAGCTTAATATAGAAATGAATTAAATTTGCACGAATCAAAATATTTTAAAGTTGGTGTCAGAGTCACATGCTCATTGGTCTCACAAGTATAAATTCAATCTAGTAGAGTCCCGCGGATTGGTGAAAAGACGTTCGTTATCTATTTTTTGAGAGGTCATGAGACTTTAGGAAACTTCCTTTCATTTTTCTTATCATGTGGACAAATTCCTTTGATTAATTGTAGAGATTCTTATTTTATTCTCTCATAGATGGTGAGGACTCGTACATCTTTAGAAGAAGGCCAGGAGCCTATTCAAGCCCCTGCAGCAACCATCTTTCCTGGGACTTGCAGGCAAGGTAGGAGACGTTAGATCGCGACAAAGTCGTGACAGAGGTTGTGGTAGGGATAGAGCTCATTAGACTGCTCAAATTCATTCCTATAGGGCAGAGTTCGCAGAGTTTGACTACGAGACAAACGTGATTAGATTCTGACCCAGGAGGTGGGCCTCAAGTAGGATCCACCTGATCATCTTGTTACTTTAGGGACCCCGAATATATTGGTTCAGATATTAGGCGTTTTACAGGGTTTGGTTTAGGGTGGAGGATTCGTAGACACATCTTGGGCTTTTTATTCTAGAGCGAGTGCCTAAACTAGTATCAACAACCTTATCAAATCTACCAGAATACAACAGTTCAGCCAATGCCTTGGTATATTGGTATATTATTATCGAGAGTGTGATCCACAAGTGGAGTTAGGGTTACTATGTCAGACAAAGAGCAGTGAAGATTTGAGAGGTTTAGAAAGATGGATCGACCTATTTTAAGGGTGGCTCAGGTAAGGATACATACAAGTTTTTTATTAGCTACCTCGAGAAGCTCCAGAGTGTGGGATTAGTTAAGTGCCACAAGGTTGACTACACAACATTACATATAAGGGATTTCGCCAAGCAGTGGTGGCGGTCATATATTGAGTACTTCAGGCCAACAGGTTCTCCGTCTATGACTTGAAATATATTTGCACAAGCCTTTTTTAATAGGTTTGTCTCTCACAGCTTAAGGAGGAAGCGTAGGCATCAGTTTGGGCATTTGACCTACGAGGGTATCTTAGTGACCGATAATAAGACATTTACGCTTTATCTTGTCATGCCATGGTAATTCTATCGGATGAGACTAAAAGGATCGAGAGGTTGGTGAGAGAATTGATCTTCAGGCTCAGAGAGACAGTTTTCCCTATATATATTGCTTAATCTGGATCTCCGTTTCAGAGGCTGTTTGATGAGGCTAAGGAATAGCTTATGCTTCATGAGAAGTTTGGGGATCTGAGGGGCAAGACGTCCTACCATTCTGGTTAGTTCATGAGAGATACCTTAAACAAATATCAATTAATATCTTAAACACTTTTGTACTCAATAACATCATACAAATTGGAACTAAATGGAATATTTATTTTGGGATTCATATTGAACTTATTTTTAATTTTGTTGTAATATTTTCATATAGGTAACTAATATTGTAAATGATTATTAAGATATTGCGGATTTCTATAATTTCTAGATATTACTTCTTCTTTAAGTGTAGTAACTCCCATACCTCTATCACCTCCTCATTGATCATCCACTCCCCATATTCTTTCTCACTTTCTCATGAGTTAATGTAATGTTTATGACACCTCTTGAAGTACCCCTTATCTCATGTAATACTATAAATAGAGGTCTTGAGGAAGATGTTCAATAGACTTGAAAGAATTATCTTATATTGTTCTCTTTCTATCTTGTTCTATATTGTTGCTATTGTTCTTTTCTTGCAATTCTTGTTCTTAATATTGAAACACGTTATCAGCACGACTCAACTCTTTTTTCAGTTTTCAATCCATCAGGTATAATCAATTTACTTGTTTAAATATTGCAATTTGTTATTTTCTTGTACTAAAATTTTGATTTTAACGTTAAAGTGACATATGAAAAATTAAAATAATATTATAGAATTGGCCAAATTTATATGCATACTAGAAAAATATACGTTACATGTTTGTTGTCCTAAATTTTTGTCACTTTCATTTTTTTCTTCACAATCATAGTTTGTCTGTCTCTAGCACTTAATTTTCCTTGCATATACAACGTGAAATTTTATTTTAAAGTTGTTAGGCAGTAATATTTTTTGTGTAAATTTTTTATTTCATATTTTTTGTTTTTTTATAGTTATTATTCGAGTTGATATTTTTATTAGCTTGAAGCTACTTTTTAGTATAATTTAGATGTTCATATTGTATTTATAAAGTTACTGTTTCATGGTGTATTTTTAAAAGCCTTTATTTTTTGTGAAAAAATAAAAGTAACGTACTATTTTATTAAAAAAAAGTTAAATTTTTGAAAGAGAAAAAAGGTCTACTATTTTGAGATTATGTTATTGTATTGTTGTCTAACTTCATTATTTTTATGATAGTTTTTATCATGTCGAATATGTCAAAGCTTGAGTTTGTGGCACTTAACATCTCCGGAAAAAATTACTTGTCATGAATTCTAGACGCTGAAATTCACCTAGCTGCTAAGGGTCTTAGTGCTACTATTATCCCGAATAATGCAGCGTCGAGTCAGGACAAGGACAAGGCTATGATTTTCCTTCATCATCATCTAGATGAAGGACTAAAGGTTGAATACCTGATAGTGAAAGATCCACTTGAATTGTTGACTGATTTAAAGGGAAGGTATGACCACCTAAAGTTCACGGTACAACCTAGAGCTCGTTGTGAGTGGATGTACTTACGGTTTTAAGATTTTAAAATCGTTGTTGAATATTATTCTGATGTATTCAGAATTATTTCCCAATTAAAACTATGTGGAAAAACTATAAATGATGAGGACATAATGGAAAAGACTCTTACGACTTTTCATGTAATAAATGTGATATTACAGCAACAATATCATGAAAAGGACTTTCAGAAGTAATCTAGTGGCTGAGCAACATAAATGCCCTTTTGATGAAAAATCATGAAGCCAGTCCCACTAGAGTTGTTTCATTATTGGAAGCAAATAGGGTACAAACACATGACCAGCTTGAAAGACAGCAAGATCAGGGTACTAAAAATATGTATGAACGTGGCAATAGCAGGGGACCATATAATAATCGTCGTGGTGGTGGTAACTAGAAAAGGAAAAATCAAATAGGTCCTCAAAACAATCCTTCAAGAGGTAACTGTCATCATTGCGACATGAAAGACCATTGGGTGAATGAATGTTGTGCACCTAAGCATTTTGCTAGGCTTTATCAAGATTCTTTCAAAAGAAAGAGAAATGAAGCTGGGACCTATTCTAATGCCTGAATGGAGTCACACTTAGTCTTTTAAGAATAATGATGAGGCAGCACCTTTACAAAGATATGATGACAATATTGAGGCAAATTTGATTTTGAAAGATGATGATTTTGATGGCCTTGATGATATTACTCATTTGGAAGTTGAAGACTTCTTTGGAGATCCAAACTAAATCTTAATTAATTTATTGGGAAAATAAATTTTATTGTTTTATTTATGTAGTTTTTTTCGTTATCATATTTTTTCACTATGTTATTTTTATTTTTCAAGAAAAAAATATTTAAATTTCAATGTAAGATTGTGAGATTTCACATTTCTTGTCATGTTATTTTTTTTTTAAAGATAATAATTTTTTTCAATCTTTAATTGAATCCAAGATGAGTAAAAGAGATATGTGTCTTCTTGATAGTGCTACAACTCACACTATATTAAGAGAAAATAAACATTTCTCTAATTTGATTATGAAAAGGATTTATGTTAATACAATATTCGGTAGTACAAAGTCAATTAAGAGCTCTGAAGAGCGACCTTATTACTACCTAGGGGAATAATATTGGTCATTAATAATGCATTATATTGTAGAAAGTCTCAAAGAAACTTGTTAAGTTTCAAGATTATTCTCAAAATGGCTATCATATTGAGACTACAAATGAAGGAAAGGTTGAATACCATTATATTACTATAATAAAACTAGAAAAAAAGTTTGTGCATGAAAAACTAACTGCACTTTCTTCTAAATTGTACCAAATAAGTATTTGTGTGGTTGAATCACATGTCGTAGTAAGCAAAAGATTTATAGGTTCTAATGATTTTATCGTTTGGCATAACCGGTCGAGCCATCTCAATTTTAATATGATGTGCAGATTGAGAATTCATATGAGCATATTTTGAAAAATAAAAATATTCTTCAATTAAAGGAATTCTCTTGTGTTGCTTGTTCTCAAGGAAAATTGATTATTAAACCATCAATCACTAAGGTTGGGAGAAATGTATACAAGATGATATATATGGATCAATTAATCCTCTATATGAACCTTTCAAATATTATATTATCTTGATAGATGCAATGTACAAGATGATCACATGTGTGCTTATTATTAACTAGCAATATGACTTTTGGGAAATTATTTGCTCAAATAACAAGGTTAAGAGCACAATTTGCAAATTATGCAATAAAGACTACTCATCTTGATAATGACTATTGTATGTCCATCGAAATAAAAGTTGAACATCCGGTTGCTCATGTTCACACTCAAAATGATTTAGCATAATCACTGATCAAACATCCTCATTTGATAGCTAGATCGATGTTAATGAGGAGTTCTATATTTCATCATGGGGGCATGCTATTTTGCATGTAGTAGCACTTACGCGCATAAGGACAACCAGCTTTCATAAATTCTCTCCATTATAATTGACTTTTGGTCAAGAATCAAACATTTTTCATCATAATATATTTGGGTGTACGATATATGTTTCAATTGCTCCACCACAATACACAAAGATAGAACCCCGGAGAAGGTTGGAAATATATATTGGGTATGAATCTTCTTCCATGATAAATATTTGAACCTATGATAGGAGATTTATTTACGACAATATTTATTGATTGACATTTTGATGGATTAATATACCCAATATTAGAAGGAGAACATAAGCAGTTGAAACATGAGATAGATTGAAATGCATTATCACTATCATTATCACTATCTCAGTTAGATCCTCGAACAAATCAATGTAAGTTAGATGTTCAAAAGATGATTTACTTGTAAAATATTGTAAATCAGCTGCCAGATTCATTTTCTAACCTATAAAGAGTTGTTGAATCTTATATTCCAGCTGCAAATGCTCTAGTTCGAGTTGATATCTTGATAGGACGAGTGGTTAATGTAAATGAGTCTAAGCCACTTTAAATCAAAAAATAAAAGACTTTTTTCTAGTCAAAATATTTGTAGCAAAAAAAATACAGACGACGAGAATAAATATCATCATGAGCAAACACATGAAAAGAACAACCATTAAAATCAATTTCCAACAAGAAAAAGAAAGAGACAGGAACAAAAATAAACGTGCAAATATCTGACCATAAATTGACATAATAAAATGAGCAATCAATGCTTCAAAAAAACTGCATTATTTTTTAAAAAAAGTCGAATGGCCCAAATGGAAAAGGGATTAAAAGTGTCCAATTTTAGGAATTAGTTTGGCGGATTGGTCATTCATTGATAATTAACTCTAACTGTGGGCCATTTATTTGTGATAGGTTATTGTTAGAGTTCGTGCCCTACAGATTATCTTATTTTCGCCTAACTGTTGCTTATCGATGGAACGGGTTGCCTAACGTGTTTCAAGGAAGCAGTAAAACAGAAAGTAAAGAACACAAAATTTTTACTTGGAAAATACCCAGCTCAAAAGGTGTAAAAAAACACGACCTGCACCTCTATAGGATTTAACCCCAACTTCACTAAATAACTCTGAGTCTCAACAACGACTGATTACAAAATTCTTGTAACCAACAAATCGGAATCATAAACTCTGATCCCTAAATCTCAACAACTAAGAATTATAAACTCTAATTCCTTTAACTCAACGATTAGTTCCTAACTATACACACACCTCCCAAGGTATGCGTTCCCAAAGTCTCTGAGTTTTTCCCAACTCGAAGACTATCTCCTAATTCAGTTTATAACACACTGAAACTAATATTACATCAATAGCTCAAACACAATAAAAAACTCTAAAAATCAAAGCTAAAACTCTTAGCTGGATTCTATACTTAGGACCTGGTTCTTCAATGTGTTTCTTCAGTGATTGAATAGCACTTTGTGACGTCAATTTGTCGATTATCCTTTTCTGCTTTGTAAGTGCGTGAATTACTCTAAATGATGCATCTTCTATTTAAACACAGCTCTCCAAAGAGTCATTCTTTATTTTAAACTCCTCCTTTAATCAAAACTCTCATTACGTAGAGTTCTACTTCAAGTGAGACTCCTTCTTCAATTCCAACTCTTGTCTCCTTAGTGTTGTAGTCAAACTTCAACTCTTTAAATCAACTTATCTTCAAGTATTTTACTCAACCACAACGTCTTCAATTTCTCACGTGATTAGTAGCTTGAGTATATCAGAATTAGGCTTGCTCATTCGTTCCTGACTTTCAGCAATCTTTGTCTGCATCTATCAGTAAAACTTGAAACCTGCCTTCCTATGCTTGGACCAGGTTAAGTAACATATTTCATTCATGTATCAGTCATCAAAAACTTCATTGATCTAACAAAGAGTCCTTCAATTTATATGTTTCCTATCTTGTGTAGACATTTTCGATCTGCAGAATCTTTCTCATTCTACACATAGGACTCTTCAGGATATGCTCAGAAGTGAAACTCCTTCTTTAGGTAGGATTCCTTTTTCAAATCAACTTGTTTTCCCTTATCATCAAGTGTTTGAATCAAATTCAACTTGTTTTATTCCCCATGTGATCAGTAAGTTGAAGTTTTCAGTTGCACTGAATTAACTCATATCAATTTGTTTCATTCATATTGCAACTGAATTAACTCATATCAACTTGTTTCATTTATATTGTCATTCATCAAAACTTCAAGGTTCCAACAGTTATGCAATGTCCTTTCTCCAAAAAGAAAATATGTATGCATTTATTTTTTTTTATAATTCTTTCTTGTACATCAAGATGGGACTATGCTACATAAAAATATTTTTTATTCTTGAATTTTATTCTTATTTGTTGCTTTTCTTGCATTGATTATCGTATTACTTTGTAATTATTTTTTTTAGTATTATTTTCAGCACAACTTCTTCACTGTTATATTTTCTTTAATACCTGATTTGTTATTCTTTTCTTGAACCAAAAATCTTTTGGAAATAACATATCTACTCTTACAAAATAGGGTTAAGATCTCCGTACACATCATCTTCCCAATATTCCACATGTGGAATCACATAAAGTAAGTTCTTATGTTGTAATTCTGTCTAGTAGCTACCTAAGATGTTTAGGAAAAAAATAGCAAATCAGACTTTGAAACTAAAATTAAATGTAGTGGAATAATTAAATGTAGTGGAATGCAACTTTAATATAGTCAAATAACAATGAGCCAAACCAAAAGAAGAACATGGGTTAGTGAGAGAAAATTCTCTAACTTCTTTCTACTTTCACTATCTTGTAATTAGTTCATCCTTCTTCACACTAGTATGCTAACTGAAACTGATAAAGACTTAGAACAGTCCGCTCATGGGGACCAATCCTACCTATGAAAATTGATGGCATCTCCTCAGCAACCTAATGTAAATATCACTACAAGATTTTTTGATATGAAGGATGAGATAGTTCAAGAATATGATGACTCAACTTTCATTCCTCTAAGTGCAGAAGACAAAAGCCGCATCCATAAGCCATGGAAAAACTCCTTAATTATCAAACTTATTGGTAAAAAGATGACCCATCAAATTCTGAAACAGAAATTGACTTACATCTGGAAGCCAACTGAGGATCTCAACCTTGTTGACTTGGGTTCGGACTAATTCCTGGTTAAACTCACTAAGGAACAAAATGTGATCCATGTGCTACATAACAGAACTTGGTTCCTCCGGAATAGCTACCTATCAGTCAATAGATGGGAACATAAATTTGTTGTACCAAGTGAGTTCTATGATTTGGAAATCCTACATAAAGTTGGGGAAAAGGTTGGACTTTTACTGAAGATAGACGCATGTACCTCTACAACATCTCGAGGAAGGTATGCAGGTGCCGATGGAGCAACCGTTGCTTCATCATATATACATAGGATCCCACAAACAAGAGATACATTATGAGGGATTCAATATACTATGTACTATGTGTGGCAGATTCGGTCATCTAACAAGATTGTGCCACCATATTTCAACAACCCAAAGAGATCGCCCCAAGGAGAACCCATTGGGGAAAACAAACATTACCGCGGATTCAGACTCAGAATGAAAGATAGTGCAGTTCAAATCGACACCACGATGTAGTCCTATTATCCACCAAAATACTAGAACAACAACAAGTGTGAATCTAAATGGTAAAGGTAAGTTTTCATCATCTATTAATGGCTCAAGGGATTTTCCGGCGGCGACGATGGGAACCCTAGGTAAGTTAAACCTAAAAAACCTTTCTACTCCTTCCCCATCAAAGTCGCCAATGATGTACCAGCAAAAGCAGGTGGGTCCCAAAAATCTTAATGACTCTACTAATAATGACCACGCCAATTCTCATCAAAATAATTTAATTCATAGTGAGAATCCGTTTAATACTTTAAATAATGATAATTTTGATCTTCTAGAAATTACAGACCATATCTTCACTTCTACTATGCCACACGTGGCTTCCATGCATGATCATTCTTCCACTAATATCCCCACAATAAATGCCATAGATCATAATAATGATTGCCCCTCTGGTTTTAACTCAACCATATCTTCTACTCTGGCTCTAAACATATCTAATATAAATGTTACTGATGACATAACCCTTCTATTCCCTCTACTGACTTACATGCTTCTACTGCATTAAATAATAAAAAATTAATTTCCTCTTCCCCCTTATATAATGTCTCTCCACTTCAACTGCCCCAACACAAGACTGTACATTCCCTACACCCCTCAAGGTCCATTTCACCAACTAATTTGGATTGTTCAAATGGAAAATACGGTGTCGATAGAGATCAACCCTCAAAATCGTGTGGTATATATGTCAATGAACCCACAAGCTCCCAGTTCTTGGTTGGAAATGAGACTAGGGAGGCATGCACTAACTTTCAATCTCCATATCAACGGAGAACAAATTCTTGTGATGATACAGCATCCGGAAAACCTAGCACAAATAGTTACGGAGGGAATGAGACTTGGTCTGGATGCTTTCATGCAGCACCACTGGACAGTGGAACCACCACTGAATGCTCATGTGGAGTTCACTTTTACCCCAACAACAACAAGGGGTGACTCCATGGATCCAGTAGTATACCACTATGTTGTCCACGGTTGTCAGCTCCATGCGTGTGCCCTTTAGCCCTCAGACTGCTCCCCCACTCACACACGCCACCAAGAAATCAGGAAAAAGTAGTAGGCACGGAGGAGGAGATGCATATCACCAATCTAGAGTCAGTTCTCTTGGGGCAGGTATGGGTCTTTCTCCTAAAAGAATGGTTAGAAAAAATATTTGTATAAATTGCCTCCCAAGTATGCACAAATGTTCTCTGCATATACGCCCGACTCTCAATCCACTAGTGGGGAGGTATGCACTAGTTCTAAACCCTTCCTTGGGGCAGAGGTTTGAAGCACTTGTTCCACCTCGGCACCTTATCAGATGAACTTTATGGTCCGGAACTGTCGTGGGTCTAGAAGGCCAGACTTTAAAAGGAATTTTAGGGAGCTCCTAGACTTTTACAAGCCAGCTCTAGTTGTTTTTATTGAAACTCATCAAGAAGACCACCAGTCTCTTCCTCAGGAGTTTCAGTCTTCAAATATTATAGCGGTCCCTAGAACAGGTCGCGCGGGTGGAATTGCCATACTTTGGCATGAGGATATCCTCACTGGATCGGCTGTGGGTCTCACCCCGTAAAATTCATTACAAAATTCAGGTAATTCCTTCTCATACTGAGTGGTTATTCTCAGCTATTTATGCAAATAATATTTAATTTGATAGACTTTTCTTGTGGAACAATCTGCATACGGTGGGAGACACTAATAAGGGACATTGGATTATAGCGGATGATTTTAACGAGGTCCTGCTTAACTTTAAAAAATTAATAAATTCCTGGACGGTTTAATCGACTGTATAATGATAGACCTAGGCTACACAGGTAGCAAATATACTTGGACGAATAAACGTACAGGGGGCAATACCATTATGGAACGCTTAGATAGAATTATTTGCAATTATGAGTGGCTGCACCTTTTTCCCGAGGCGGCAGTAATCCATCTTCCTACGGTTCAATAGGACCACAACCCACTCTTACTAAAGTTAAACTCCGCAAGGCACTTCCCTAATAAACCATTTCTCCTAGAAACCATCTGGACTTCACATCCTGATTTTCCAAATATTGTGTCCGCGGCATGGGGAGCATCGAATAATGTTTTCCTTCCAGCCTCAAAACTGTTTACAAAGAATGTCCTACTTTGGAATAAGCATGTCTTTGGCAATATTTTTGCTAAAACAAGAAGGCTCATAGATGTAGAAACCGGTTGACCGTCCCCGAGTTTAATATATATTTTTCAATATTAAACATTTATATTTGGTCCGGTATTATTTTAACTCTTATTTCATTTTTAATAAGTTTCAGTTGAAAATAAATAAATAAAGTTACATTTTAAGATTTTTTGTTTTTATTTTTAAAATAATGTAAAAAAATTTCAAAAAATATTTTCTTTTAATTTAAATTTTTATAAATAAGCTTGTGATTTTATTTTCTCTTAATTATATTTTATTTTAAGATAGTTATATTTTTATTTATGTTTTTCATAAGTATAAAAATTAATTAGTTAATATTTTTTATTATTATTATTATTATTATTATTTATTTTATATATAATTTATTTATTTATTATAAGAAAAAAAAAAGGAGATCATTATCCTAAAAAAAAAATTCAAAATTTGAATGCTAAACTACCCTAACTACTCCCCCAAAATCCTTCTATTTAAGGACTCCCACCCTCAGACTATTAGATGTAGATTCTACACAGATTCAGACACAAACAAGTAAAAAAAACAGAAAGGAGAGAAAAAGGGAGAGTACGTGAAACCAAAAAAAAAAAAAGGAAGGATGACTTGAGTTCAAGTTGGGGTCCATTCGAGTTTTCGGTGACGTCGTTCGTGTTTCTCGTTTAGTTAGTTCATCATACAGTTTGAATCAGAAGGAGTTGAGCAGTTGCTATTTCTTGGAATTCAGTGGATTATTAACAACTTTTGCTTAAATTTTAACATGCAAGAGTTAAGCCTCGAACCTTCTCTTGTAGCATAATAATGTGTCAAATAAAATTGTGATGTTGGTGTTCCAATGGTGATTCTGTTCATTTTTTTCTTTCCGTTTTCGTTTGGTCAGATCTGTAAGCGATTTAATATTTTTGTTTTTCCTTGAATATCGTTAGTTAACGGTGGGTTAATTCATTTTCTTGCTCGGTGCTTTTGGTTACTTGGTTACTGAAAATGGAATTAATAATTTGTTAATTTGATCTTAGTGTGTTAGTTTTGTTTCCTTGAATTTTTTTTTTTTTTTTTTTTTACTACTACAGTTTTAATTGATGACTTGCTTGAAACGTGCATGAAGAGTGTGATTATAATAAAAATATAAGATAATAGGATTAATTTTTAGTTAGACTATATAAAGGTGCAATGTTAATGGCCAATTTTAGTTACGTACTTTTTCAAAAATAATATTTGCAAGCATTTGTAATAGGTTTAGCATTTTTGTACTATATTTTTAACACCATTTTGAGATTAAATATTTTAAAACATAAGTTAGAGTTTGAGTTTAAGTTAGTGACTAAATTATTCTGTGAAGTTATGGTTTATGAGTATTATGGTTAGCAAAAAAAATAAAAATAATATATACTACGGATCTATGTAGTTGTTTAGTCAGAATAAGGAGTTTGGTTTCTTTTGATTCACTATTTGATTATATTAGAAAAATAAGAAATAGAATAAATACATGAAGTTAAAAAGATATAGTGATACTATAAAAAATTAGATTGTTGATTTAAATTTAGTTTATCTTTATTAGTTTATCAAAAAATGCATTTTTATACAGTATGTGCATGGCAAAGTTTCCTATATCTCTTCTCATTAACATATAATTTGTGGTATTTGAAATATAAAAATAATATAATAATCTTATAATAATTATGGGATTAACATACTATTTTTCGTTAAAATTTAGTTAAGCCTACACTTACTTTTAGGGCCCATTTATTAATTAAGGTGAAAATGAGCGAGATGGGATACAGATTTATTCTAAATTTCATTGCATAAAAAAGAGAGGAAAACCTATTTGTGAGGGAGCCAGATAAGTTACGGACTAATCCAAAATTCGTCACGAATTTTAAAAGAAAAGAGAGCAAAAATAAGAATAAAATTAGACAAGATAAAATTATTTCTAATTTATTATAGAGGATCCAAAGCCTTTAACATTAGGAAAATTCAAGGCACGTTTAAAATATTCGTTTCAATTAAGAATGCAGCGTACGCATCTTTCTGAGACATTTAAAAATTCGAGGATGCAATAATGCACCTTGACAAATATTCTTCCAAAATTAATTTTTACCAATTTATTTAACATAACAGGTGTAGTCAGACATTTTTGGTATAATTTAAAATGAGCAATTTTAGGCCTTAACATAATTTATTAAAAGAATTTAAGTCAAGATAAGCCAATAAAAGCGACCGCACTTGAACCACGAGACTCGAGGGGTGCCTCACACCTTCCCATCAGTCAATAGAATTCCTTACCCAGTGTTCTATTTTCGCAGACCAACAAAGAGTCATTTTCTTTTGCTTAGGGATTCAATAAGGTGACTTGGAACACCATAACTCAATTTCAAGTGGCGACTCTGTAATTAAAAATAATCCATATTCAATATCGTCACTTTAATTGAAAAAATCATTCAACCTCGGTCCCTCAAGCGGAAAAGGGGGTTTGATAATAGACCGTTTATAAGGCCTTCAAAATTCTGCTCACTACCCAACTATTATGTGCCTCCAAAGTCTAGAAGAAACCCTTCAAGCTGACTATCAACATTTACTTATTATGGAGGAAGATTTCTGGAAACTGAATTCTAGAATTCTTTGTATAAATAACTGTGATGCTAACACCAAGTTTTTCCATATGTCAACACTCCAAAGAGGGAGGAGGAACCATATCACTAGCCTACAGGATAGTGTGGGTAACTGGATAAGTGAAGATCATATCATTAAGGATCATATTTTAGAATTCTACACATCCCTTTACTGACTTCAACACCTCTGGTTGGTCACATTCCTTAGCTATCTCTTGCTTCGTGCCCCCGGATATTACTTTTTCCTTGTCAGCTTCCCTACTCGGTAAGGAGGTAGTTGACGCTATCTATTCCTTCAAACCTTTCAAAGCACCTGGTCCAAATGGTCTGCACCCTTTTTTCTACCAGTAATTTCTACATTTAGTGGGTCATTCCGTGGTCAATTTCTGCGGTCAGGTGTTTTTGAGTTACTGCATTCCTGAGAAAATAAATACAACCTACATGTGTCTAATTCCTAAGGTATCCGGGGCATCCTCTATTTCTCAATTCCGACCTATAAGTCTTTGTAATACTATCTATAAAATAATTACTAAAAATATTGTTAATAGGATCTAGCCTTTGCTACCTCAAATAATAGGACCGACACAAGCTAGCTTCCTAACAAATAGACATGCAACTGAGAATGCCATAATAGCTCAGGAAATCCTCCACTACTTTAAACATACTAAAGGTAGGGACTCATGTTCTCATTAAAATAGACCTAGAGAAAGCTTTCGATCGATTAGAGTGGTCCTTCATATGGGAGACACTCCTCTATTTAGGTTCCCTTATGAATTAGTTAACTTGATTATGTCCTGCGTTACTACCTCCGTTATGTCCATTCCCCTAATGGGAATGCCTTTCCTATCTTTTACCCAACAAGGGGAACCCGTCAAGGTGATCCTTTGTCACCATATATTTTTATCCTATGTATGGAAAGGTTGACGAGGAAAATAGACCTATAGGTTAAAATTGGGTTGTGGACACCTACAAAAATTTCTCCAAAGGGACCCCCAATATCCCACCTTTTTTGCAGATGACATTATCCTGTATAGCTAGATAAAAAATCACTAACGTCGAAATATACTGCAAACCCTTGCTAGCTTTAGTGTGTCATCTGGGCAATAAATTAACGCCGCTAAATCTAGGCTATTTTTCTCAGCTAACACACCGGCTAGAATTAAACAACATGTTTGTTCTACATTTGGGATCGCGGAACGAGCTAGATTTAGTAGATACTGAGGCTTTCTGATTACAAGTTCTAAGCCTACTAAGGGTGATTATCAATTCCTCATAAATAGCTTCAAGCGTCGTCTAACAGAGTGGAAAAGTAAATTCCTTTCCACTGTAGGTCGGCTGACTTTCATTAATTCAGTGCTAAACTCTTTGCCAAATCATTTTATGCAAATTAACAGGTTACCTATCTAAGTTATTAAGAAAATGGAGAAATACAGAAAAGATTTTATTTGGGGAACTTCTAAATTCCACAAGGAAATTAATCTTGTGAAATGGTCAAATATAACGAAGCCCAGGAAAGACGGGGGATTGGGTATCCAAAGTTTAACAACTAAGAATCATGCCTTGCTAGCTTCAACTGAATGGAGATTATTTCACGCACAGAACTCATTCTGAACAGCTATTCTGAGGAACAAATACCTCAATCGTTTCCCCAACTCAACTACCATTTCCTCAGTGTGGAAGAACCTTATGTTGGGGTGGAAGTACTGTCCAAATGGGATCATCTGGCAACTGGCTAACGGGAGGCATATTAATTTCTAGAACCAACCATGGATAAATCCGGGAACCACCTTAAGATCCATGATTCACGAGATCTTAACTCACTCGAAAAAGTTTAAACTTATCTCTGACTATAGAGCTAATGACTCTTGGAACTTGGCAAGCATTCCTTTTGTTCTCCATCAATCTATAGTTAGCCAAATACTAGTCGTCTATTTCCCTATATTTGCTAATGCATATGATCGTATTAAATGGGGACTTACTCCCACGAGTAGGTTTACGATCTAATCTTGTTACAATCAAATGTTACCTAAAAAAAGGACTATATGCTCCCTAGAGATTGTAGCTGGATTTGGAAGTTGAATGTTACTCCAAAAATTAAATACTTTCTATGGTTATTAAGGTTAAATAGGCTCCCGACAACTTCATACTTGTACCACATTTCCTACCTTCAGTCGCCTAATTGTAGGCTCTGCCAGCATGGAGTGCCGAGACAATATTCCACCTGTTCTTTTCGTGCATGGGCCTCAGCCACTTCTGGGAAAAGCTTATCAATGTGATAGGCATGGGTTCATCACTGTCCTTACCCCTTCAAAACTCCAATGCTACCTACACCTCTCCCAAGCTGCCTTCGAGTGTCTTGCTTCTGTACTACTTGTGGATTATTTAGACTTACCGCAACAAACATTTGTTTGATGGCCAAGCGAATAATGACCCTTCACCAAGCTTTGCCATAAACTCCGCCACTGAGTATTGCTATCTAGCGAGGAGACCATACACTACCAATTTTCCTACTACTTTATATGTCAAATAGAATCCTCCTAAAAATGACAACCTAATGCTAAATACGGATGTTGATTTGTTTTCTGAACTTAACATTGCCGGCCTAGGAGGGATCTTTTGTAATCCCGAGGGGATTGGGTGATTAGATTTACTGCTTATACAACTGCTTAAGATATTAATCAACTTGAAATTTTAGCGCTAATTGCAGGCTTACATCTTGCTATCAAGAATAATCTCAAACCTCTGGAAATAAATGTGGATGCCAAGCAAGTTGCTGTTGTGTTAACAGATGCAAACAAATACACTGACAACTCTACACTTTTGTCTAATTGTAGGTACCTACTCCTACAGCTAGGTAGTCCAGTAGTTTCTTCCATCTACTGGGAGCAAAATAGGCTAGTTGATGGCCTGGCTAGGAAAGTCATCTCTACTGCACTACCATCCAGTTTATATATCAGTACTTCAGTCACTGCTGCTACTACTACTTTTTGGTCACCTTCTCTGACTTGATGAAGTTCTTGGAAGCTAATAAGCGAGGAGATTATGCTACTAGATGTGTCAAAACCACGGGAGTTTTACCGCCTTGTGTTTATGTTAATATTACTCCTAGTTCTACGATAGGCTTTAATGGGTGGACTGTAAATATTGCACCAAGGACCCGTTTGGTAGGCTGTATTAATTAGAATAATCTTTGGATTAAAATTTAATCTTATTCAACACATTATTTAGTTTCTTCTTTTTAACTTATTACATGAATTGCTTATACAACATATGTGGTATTAATTTATCCATAGTAAATGAAGGGATAACTTATCGGAGGTTAATAATTCATGGATAAGACCCTTAAATTATCAAATTATCCCTTAATTTCTTTTTCTAAATTTATTTTATAATTTAATGTCCTCTCTAATTATATTGAGCTAATTATGAATGTCCTATTTAATTTTTCAAATTCGATTCACTGTAATTTTATGATTTCATAATTAATATTTGCTTTTTTTATAAACACATTTGGTTTGCTTTACTTACTGGGTTGAATTTTTTTTGGTGGGGAAGGAGGCTTTTTAAATAATAAAAAAAATTAGTTCATGGATTAGTGACTTGAACATTTATTTTTTAAAAAATAATTTTTAGGTATTTAAATATTTATGTAGCCTTAAATCTATAATTTAAGATATATTTGATCAATAAAAAAATATTGAAAGTAGACCATGCTATTAAGGATTTTCGTAGTGACACATTACACCTGAAAATTAGTAATAATTTTTATTAATATTTTAATTTTTAACTTGACTAATTTAATGTAGCAGAAAATTCCACAAAAATTCAAGGGTATAAATGTAAAGAAGATTTTTTTTGTTATAAAGGTACCATATATCGTGAATGTCTACTTTACCATATATAGTGAATACTTATTTTACCATATATTGTGTATGTCTATTTATGAAAAAGTTACAAACCCCTCTAACCAAAAAAAAAAAAAGTTACAAACCCCAAGGTTAGTTTTTCCCTATAAATAAAGTAGTTTTCCCTCATTGTAATTCATCCCTCAAGAGAAATAAGAATTACTCTCTCTATTCTCTCTACGCTTCTTCTTTATTCTTTATTAGTTTATAACACGTTATCAGCACGAGACTCTGTCAAACAAGGTGAGATTATAAATCTGAAAGATTTCAAGGTTAGTAATTCTTTATGTTATCTTTATTTTGCTACTACTAATATAATTATTATAGGATTTGAGAAAAATAATTGGTTGGGAACCATTTATATTTTAAATTTATTTCTCAAGAACAATCACTACAAAAAAAAACTGTGTTTAGCGACGAAATTTACTGACAGACCAAATTTCATCACTATGTAGCGACGGATTAGCAACGGAACATTCAATTTGATCGCAGACATTGCAGTCCAATTTTTTGATATGTTCTTAGCAACGAATCAGTGATGGAATTTGATTTTCGTCACTAAATAATAGCGGGAAAAATTGGCGCCCAAATTTAGTGACAGACTAGCAACGAATTTTTTGGTCGCTATGTTAATTATTTCGTAGCAACGGATTTAGCAAAAAACTTTCGTCGGTGCCCTTCATTTTTTTTAAAAAAAGTTTTTAGTTTAGCGACCAACTATGCCGTCGTAAAATATTAATCATAGTTTTCCAATTAATTATTTTTACTATAGAAAATAGAGGGGGCCTCTAGGGTTTTATTCATTTCCATCAGCCCCCCATCTCTTCCTCTCTAAAATGAGATACTTTCCCCTCTATACTGATGTGCCTCTCCATTGCTAGATCAAAATTCTTCACTACTCTTGCTTTACCTGTCTTCCTTTTTACTGAATCAGCTTCCGATCTTCAAGTTCTTGGATACATGCTTCCGATTTGACCTCTATTCAACTGATTAATTCCATTTGTATGTAATTTCTGAACTGATCTACAAGGAAATATTATTGATTCGCGATTACTTTCTTTTGGCTTTGATGGAACCAGCTATTTGAGGTATTTTCCTCTTTTTGTTTTTTGTAAGTGTTGTTATGATGTGTGACACTACTACCCTGTCTTGTCCTTTATTTGCCATTTAATCCGTCCAGTGAGGTGGTTTAGGAAGAAGGGCATCAACCAATATGTAGAAAGTTTGACTTCTCGTAAAGAATGAACAACTTTGGTTTATTGAGTCATCCTGCTGGATTTTAATCCCCCGCTACATGTTGAACTATTTCTATAATGGGTTGTGTTATTTTAAGCTTACTTCAACAAAATCTTGTCTATTTGTATGTTCTGTGACATAGAGCTATCCTCTGAGGTATTTAACTTTTCCTAGTCCTATGATAGAAATCCATCTTTGGTAGTTGGAATATGCTTTAGCACTTTTGAGTATTTATTCGTCCAGGGATGGAAAGATTAACTTCTTCACATTGTAAGTCTAAAAGCATGTTGGAGGATTGTTTGGATACTGATACAAAAGTATCATAATAATTCCTTTGGACTATGGATGGTGCAGCAATGTAAACTTTTGTCTTATGTGGTCGGTTTATTAGTTGAATGGCGAAGTTAGAAGTTGAAACTGGATTGTTTTGACTATTCCATGTTATTTAGCCATCATATGTACATTATATGTTATTTATCCAACTGTACTGAAGAAAAAAAAGTTATTCCATAATACTTCTATATTCCACGGAAGCTCTAAAATATATAAGGAAAGTAGTTTTAACTAATAAACCGATAACCGATTATTTACAAATGTTTTGTATGTACATCAATGTTGCTTGGATTCTACAAAAATTTTAACGAGGTGTGTCATATATTCAGATACTTATTTGATACACTTATCTTTCAGGTGTCTTTTTACTGGAATTGGTATAGTGCAGTTGTAGATTGGTGGTAAAATAAGTGGAGTATTGTATTCAATCAGGTGTGTTTTAAAACTTTCTTTCGACTTTTTAATTTTTCTTGGTAAGCTTGTTGGCTTCTCGATTATGTTTGTAACTTAAAATAGAAGTATGTATCACTTTTATCTTATTTTAAAGGTAAACTAGTTTTGTTTTCTACTTTAAGAGCATAAGTTTGGATAATTTAGTGAAACTATTTAACTGTCAATTGATCAACTTAATTATACTTTCTTTGCTAAGTAGTTCTTTATATAGAGCCTGATCATACATTATCGTATTTGTTAATAAACATTTCCAACAAGGTTAATTATTAATTAAGACTAATTGTCGTATTTCTTATTAAGCTGGTTAATTAGCATTGATTTTTCTTTTTTTTTATTTCAACCTTAATAGGAACATGAATAATCTAGAGCGTAGTTGGATGTATGAGATGTTAGATGGCCGAGGGGGTTTATACTCTAGATTTGTAATCGGGGTGGATGAATTTATTCAATTTGCATGTTCTCAATCAAATCGTATGAGTGGTGACGAAGTTAGATGTCCATGTACAAAATGTCAGAACTATAAATTCATGGATGTTGAAACTGTTAAATGTCACCTTTATCAATCTGAATTTATTGAGAACTATTTTATTTGGAAGCATCAAGAGGAAAGAGATGATATAAGTGAGACTTCTTATGGTAATGCATTGCATGGTGGTGGTCAGCCAATATTCGAAGAGAATTCATACCGACAAATGATTTTGGATGCAGCTGGTCCCAACTTTTCTCAGGGTTCAAGCTGGCAATCTTATAGCAATAGTGAACCCGAGTCATCTCATCCTTTTCAACATTCAATGGAGGAAGATCCTAATCTCGTTTTCAAAAAATTTTATGATTTGTTAGATGCTGCTGATGCAGAATTATATCCCGGTTCATCCCTCTCTCAACTTGCAGTTGTATCTCGAGTGTTGAATATTAAAATAGAGAACAATATGTCACAGAGAGGCTATAACCAAATGATGCAATTGCTTAAGGAGTCTTTACCTAAAGATAATATCGTTCTTGATAACTATTATCAGATGAAGAAGTTAGTGCGTAGCTTGGGCTTGCCAGTTAAAAAGATTGATTGTTGTGAATCAGGATGTATGTTGTATTGGGGTGATGATGATGAACACCTTACATCTTGTAAATTTTGTAGCAAGCCAAGGTATAAGCGTTATGTTGGCTCTCGTAAGAGGAAATTGGTCCCTTACAAGAGAATGTATTATTTTTCTTTGATTCCGAGATTGCAAAGATTATATGCATCTCATGCTACAGCTGTTGACATGAGATGGCATCATGAGCATAAAAAAAGGATGGTGTGATGCGCCAACCATCAGATTCTAAGGCTTGGAAGCACTTTAATGAAAGTCATCCCTTTTTTACCGCTGAACCAAGAAATATCAGGTTGGGGTTATGTACAGATAGTTTTCAACCACTCAATTAGTCTGGAAGAAAATATTCTTCGTGGCCAGTGATTGTTACTCCATACAATTTACCTCTAGGAATGTGCATGAAAGAGGCTTATATGTTCTTAACTATCATTGTTCCAGGTCCCAGCAATCCCAAACATAAAATTGATGTTTATCTGCAACCCCTAATTAAGGAGTTGACCTTGTTGTGGGAGACAGGTGTGGCAGCATTTGACATCTCAAAAAGGCAAAACTTTCAATTAAGGTCAACTTTGATGTGGACAATTAGTGACTTTCCTGCATATGCTATGTTATCGGGATGGAGTACTGCAGGTAAATTAGCATGTCCTTATTGTATGGAGGAAATACAATCTTTTAGATTGCAGCATGGAAGAAAAAAATCCTGATTTGAATGCCACAGAATGTTCCTTGACTAGCACCACCCATTTAGGAGAGATCGAAAGAATTTTCTTAAAGGCCAGACTGTCAGAAGACCTCCCCCAACAAATAGAACAGGAGAGAAAATTTTGGACCAGATTTGTAATTTAGGGATAAGAAATGTAACAGATTTAGATGCAGAACAAATTAATAAAATAATATGTAAGACATGTGGGTTGAAAAAATGAAGCATCTTTTGGGATTTGTCATACTGGAGTTCTAACATGATTCGACATAATCTTGATGTTATGCATATTGAGAAAAACTTCTTTGATAATGTATTTAACACTGTTCTTAATTTTGATGACAAAACTAAAGACAATCCACAGTCACAGTTAGATACGGCAAAATATTGTGATCGACCTCAATTGGGAAAGGATAGTAATGGCCAATATCCAAAAGCTGTCTATACATTAGACAAGGAAGCAAGAGCGATCTTGTTTAATTGGGTGAAATGCTTAAAGTTTCCAGATGGGCATGTTTCAAATTTGGGTAGGGTGCCAGACACAAATGCGAAAAGGTTATTTGGAATGAAGAGTCACAATTGTCATGTGTTCATACAACGACTAATGCCTATTGCTTTTCGTGAACTACTTCCTAGTAATGTGTGGCAGGCACTTACAGAATTGAGCTTATTTTTTAAGGATCTTACTTTGAGCACTCTACGAGTGAATGATATGGTGCGATTAGAGAGAGATATTCCACAAATTTTATGCAAGTTGGAACGTATATTTATTCTTGGGTTCTTTGACTCAATGGAACATCTTCCTGTGCACCTTTCATATGAAGCAAGGGTTGCTGGACCTGTGCAATATCGATGGATGTATCCTTTTGAAAGGTAAATATGTAGCTCTATGTCAAACTTGTGATGGTTAATTAATACATAACCTTCCAAAACATAATGTTACATCTTTTTCTGTATATAGGTATTTGGGAACTCTTAAAAAGATGATTGGGAATAAAGCTAGTGTTGAGGGTTCCATTTGTGAAGTGTACTTGATGATGGAGTCAACACAACTATTTTCTCATTATTTTGAACCTCATGTCATGTCACAAAATCATAATGTGGATCGTAATGACGATGGTGGTGTTGTGGAAGATCTTAAAGGAAATCTTTCAATATTCTCCCATGTCGACTTTAAGGAGAAGCAAAGAAAAGAGACTTAATCTTAGATGAAATCAAGGCGGCTCAAACTTTTATTTTACTGAGATTTAATCTTAGATGAAATCAAGGCGGCTCAAACTTATATTTTACTAAATTGTGAGAAAGTTGAGCCATTTGTGAGGTAACCAAATTCTCTTAATTAATAATAATAAAATCTATTATTATATCGTGACTTCTCATAGATAAATTAATTTGTTGCAATGAAGTATGTACTTGCAACGTTTGGAAGAAGAATTTTTGAATCTCTCTCAAAGCGAAATAGACGAGAGCCTTGAAGAAAATTTCGCTATATGGTTCAAGGGATATGTAAGATTTAAATAAATATTAACTTTCATATAATGATGCATGTACTTAAATTGGCTTCTCATGTTTAACTAGATCTTTATTTTTTCTGTAAATAGGCTCGGTGTAATCCCATTGAAAATGAATACTTGCGTAGTCTTGCTCGTGGACCATTAATAGGAGCTACACCTCATTCAGTTTATTTTGTTAACGGATATAAATTTCACACAGAATGTCATGGTAGCATGAGATCAACAATAAATAGTGGAGTTTGTATCTCGGATCCAAATTTTGGGGATTATTATAGGCGAATAAAAGAGATCATATAAGTGGAATACCGTGAAGCACCTTTAAAGCAAACTGTGTTATTCAAATGCAAATGGTTTGACCCAATAATAGATAGTGTTAAGAAGCATGATCGGTATAAATTGGTTGATATTAACCATCGTCGTCGATATAAAAAGTATGAGCCTTTTATTCTTGCAATGCAAGCAACGCAAGTATGTTATGTACCTTATCCAAGCAAGAAAAGGGACAAAGAAGATTGGCTAGCTGTATTGAAGGTCAAACCTTGAAATGTTATTGAATTACCAGTTGAGGAAGTGGTGATAACTTTAGAATTGAATGTTCCTTTTCAAGTTGAAGAAGTTGAAGTCCATGAGATAGATATGTCTGTTTCTGTAGATAAAGATATTCTATTGCATGATCCGAATGGGGGTGTACTTGAAATGAATGAATCTCTTAATGATGGTTTATTTGAAGAGCATTATAAAATTCAAGATGGATGTACAGAAGAAGAATATGAAACTGAGGAAACTGAGGAGGAGGATGAAGAGGAAGAGTTTGAAAAAGACATAGATAGTTAATAAAACTTGATAAATATCTGCTATTTTAGCTTTGTTAGATTTTATTTCAAGAAACTATGGAATCTGCTATTTTAGCTTTGTTGTAGTTTGTTTTTAGTTCAAAATGTAGACTGGGCCAAGTGCTTCAAAAAATGTGTTATTTTAGCTTTGTTGTATGTTGTTTTTACTAATTTTTCTCTAAGATATCATCATTTTATAAGTTTTTGGTTTCCTTTTAATAATCTGCTAATTTTTCATATTGCATCATTTTAATTGGATTTTTAATAGTGATAATCTAATGACACCGTTATTTTTTCAGATATGAATCGAGGTGGATATCGTGCCGGCAAGTCTACAGGCAGGAGTAAGGCTGCTAATCGTGCAAAAAATCCTTCTATTCCAGCTCCAATAATCGAACAGGATGATACAAGTTCCATTCCGACCATGCCACCCGATCAAACACCAGTCATTCCTGAGACATCTCTTGTTTCACCTAACCAAAGCAGCCTAACAGGCTATAATATGAATGCTCAAAGCAATACAGCAGCTGAGGCAACATCTAGTCAGAGAAATGTATCTACTTCAGGAGATTCCAGTTGTAACAATGGCCGGACCCTTATTTTTTTTTTACTTCTTCAGGGTTAGTACCTATTACTTATATGTTTACTATTTTTGTACATAGATGTTGTGTAGTGTTATTGATTTTGAATTTGATTTTGTACAAGTTGGAACCATCTTCCAAATGCTCCAGTTCTATTACATTGTCTTTCAAAAGTGAAGTTGGTCCTAATGGGATCAACTGAAAAGGTGTTTCACAAGATGTCAAAGATGGTTATTTTGGAGAATTCAAGGTATGTTTTTTAAGATCATAATCAGTAAAAGTTATTTGAGTTTGCAGCTAACACTTAATTATATTACTTTAAACTGAATTTTAGAAGAATTTCTATTGGGATGCTTCCGTTAGTGAAGTTCTGGTGAAGCAACGATGGATGAAGAAGGCTGCATTATGCTACAAGAATTTCATTTCCAATATAAAGAAGCATAGAGCTGCAGTTCAACCGGAATTTGTAAATGACCATGTGTGGGAAAAGTCGATGGAACTTTGGCAAAGTAATGACTGTGTTGAGAAGTCCGAGATAAATTCAAAGAATCATTATGGTGGACATGAAGTAGCTACTGGGACACACACTTGTGGCTCTATCACAGCTGGAGAGCACCGAAAATAACTTGTAAGTATATATTTCATGAAAATTATTCATCAACCCGAAAAGTTATTTTGTTTGGGCTGCTGCTATGTTCTTTTGGCAGTTGACATGCTAGTTTTTTCACTTTATTTTGGCGCTATATGTGATGCTCTGGTCTGCTGCTACGTACCTTGAAATAGCTGATTAGTTTTAAGTCGTTACTTCATTGTTTTAGTAGCTATGGTTGTGTCTAAAGTGTGTAGCAAGCCGCTGGTAGTGGTGCTACCTTGTTTGGGCTACAAAACAAAGATATTAAGGCAGATATTTTAATCCTAAAATATCTGCCTTAAAATTCTTTACTTCTATTTAAATGCTATCTACTATTTATATTAATGATGTTTCTTCAATCATCAACTTTTTTTTATTAATTCTATTGGCAGATCTTTTCAATGAAACATATCCTCATTTTGTTCCTAACTGTACTTCATAGTTCCAACCAACAACGTAGCTAGTGTAATCTCACCGTGTGCGTGAGGGTAGTGTATTTGCAATCTTACCTCTATCTATCTTGAAATAAAAAAAGTATTTTCTCTGTGGAACATATCTGCTGTTTTTATGCTACTTTTCCAGCAAGCAGCTGTTTTCTAGAATTGCAACATACTGCCCAAGAAATCAATAGTTAATGTTTTCCAGAACTGCAGGAGCTGTTTTCTACATGTGCATTCTTATTTGTTACACTAATAGTTGTTGGAAATTGTTACTGCTGCTATTTTCTGTTATTGCAGCTGCTGCTGGTTTTATGTTATTTTTTCAGCAAGCAGTTGTTGCAGTTTCTCTTGTTTTTCCTCTTTGTTTTGTAACGATTTTTTCCTGCTACTCTCTTCTTTTTCCTCTTTATTTTGCTGCTATACCAACATGTTTGGTGACATTTTTTGCTTAGAATAGGGCAAAGAAACTTGGTGGTGTCATGATTCTCTTTTGGTATACTACTAATGTACATTGGTCTCATTCTAAATACCTGAAAATTCTGTATAGGCTCTTAAAATAGGTCGAGATCCAACTCCAAGTGAGTTACATTTGCACATCCATACACATAATCATGATGGAAAATCTTTTATTGGTGAGCGTTCCCGACTTCTACATGTAAGTCCATAACTTGCATCTAACGATATGATACTCATCTCTTATTTTTCTTTTGTGTTGACATGAACTTGAGTCTATTTTAATAACTTCACTTGTTACAGGAAAGGTATGAAGAAATTATACAGGAAAAAGTACAATGTGAATCTGAAATACATCAATTGGAGACATATTATGAAGCTGCGGAAGGAGCAAAGAAGAAAAGATTGTTTGGTCTTGGATCTGAAGCTATAAGTTACTTTGGGAAAAAACTGTGTGCCTGCAATGCTTCCACATATCAGTACCACCTTCGATTTCTTTATCGACAACAAATATGAAGGAGTTGGTGAAGCAATTGATTCCAGCCCGTACTACTCATTTTCTTCCGATAGTTATTGAGCATTTTGGTGGTACTAGGGTACAAGATGGGGCCGTGCTTGATCCTCCTCCTACTCATGATGATGATGACGACGTTGATTCGTAGCTTCATATTATTCGTAGTCCATGATCGTCGCACTAATTTTTGATAGACTATTTTGACATTAGTTTATGTTTGATAAAATACTTGAAATTGTGGGTGTTGAATATAATTGTTGTGAATTTTGCTATCTATTTGTATGTTGGATATTTAATTATTTTATAATTTACTTGTTTCAACTATTTTCTTATAAAATTATTAGCAACAAAAAATTAGTGACTAACTTTTGGCTTTGCTACTGAAAAACTTTCGGGACGGATTAATTTAGTTGCTAAAGAAGGCTGTAATTAGCGACAAAAAATTAGTGACTAACATCAGTTGTAGCTACTGAAAAACTTTAGCGATGGATAAATTTGACTGCCAAATAAGTAGACCAAATTATGTTGCAACGGATCAACGATAAAATATTCTGTCGTAAATTAAGCCACGACCAAAATGAATTTTGGGAATAGCAACGCTATAGCAACGAAAATGTACGTCAATAATATCAACAACCAAACTATTTCATCGCTAATTGGTCACAAATTTTGTGACGAAATTTAATTTTTTGTCACTATGAGGTTAGCAACGAGCAATATAGCGACAGAAAAAATTCCGTTGCTATTCCGTCGCTATTTCTATTTAGCGACGAATTTTCATATGATAGCGACGAATATGGCGTGTCACTAAATGCTATTTTTTTTGTAGTGAATATTATCAAAAAAATGATAATATGTTGGGTTCAAGTCCCATCGATTCATGCCTAAGACGCCTTTATATGGATGAGATGTTGAGTTTGAATCTCAATACACCATATTGATGATTTTATGATGGCTAAGAAAAAATAATGAGTGTTTAATTAAAGGTCATTAAACATATCCCATTAATATGCTCTATTTCATGAAGTGAATATGGTAGCATACATCTGAAAATTGACAACTTACTTCAGTCTTGAAAGAAGTAAGTGATTGAATGTACGAATATAAGCATGGAGAGACAATATGATAATAATCATCAAAAGTGATAATATTTTCACACGCTTATTATGATTATGACATATGCTAGATAAAAATTCTCTACATCATATGTATGCCTCAATTTGCTCCTGAAGTAGCAATATGATGAAAGAGGTTATAAGATATATAAGTTATCATAATTTGATAGGCTTAATATTCCATTCTTGGGAAATGAGAATTTTGATTATTATAAGCACAGATCCATTCCCTAGGGTGAATGTGATAATATTTAGTGAATCTTATTAATATAAACATGTACTTGATTGTGATGGTATCACAACTCACCTCTGAATGAGGCAGAATAACTGAGTTTTTTCAAAATCTACTTCTAAAGTAGTAAATCTGAAATTTATTCATGTAGTAGTAAATTTGAAATTTACTAAAGCAAAAAAAAAAACACATGTCATGGTAAACTTGGAGTTTACTGCTATAAATAAGTTCATAAGTTGACATGAACGATTATGACATCTCAAAGATGTACATATTGAGTATTAGACATATATTAAAGAAATACAAGTTTCTTCAAGAATTATTTATGTCGCTTGTTCTCATGATAAGTTGGTTGAACCAACTAATATTGGGATTGGATCCCTCAAAATCTGAAAGGTTAAAAGGTGAATATGGGCCCGTTCACCTATCATGTGATATGTTGAAAAGATGCATCAATAAGATGATCACATGTACATTCATTGTCAACCTGCGTTTGACATTCATAAAGTTATTTTCTCAATAAAATTGAGTTAAGAATATAACTTTCAGATTATGCAATCAAGACAATTTATCTTGATGATGATGGTTTGCCGTTGAATGCCTTCGATAAATAGTTAAACCATTGCTAATGAGAACAAAGCTTCATGTGTTGGTCTGAAATATGATATATTGCATACAATAGCACTTGTATGCATTAGACCAACAAATTATGATTATTTCTTCCCTCTCAATTGGTTCTAAGTTAGGAATCACACGTTGTCCATCTAATAGTTGATATGTGGTATACGATTAATGAATATACCATGATGTACAAAGATGGATTCCTCAAATAAGATGGAGGATGTATGTTAGTTTTCCTAATATAAGGGGAGATTATAAGAAGCTATGAAGTATGTTAGGAATTATCATCAGATCCTCATTCATAAGATAATTCAAGTCATATGCCGAAAGCATCTCATATTTATGTTGCAAATGCTCTTATTTTGTGTCCTTGAAGGACAAAGTTTATGCATGCATGAAACATTGTAGACTAATCGATTTCAAATGAAACAAGGAGCAAATAATCATAATAAGAAGTCAATGTGCTTTGAAGAGTCTACGACATAACACTTCAGAAACCATATGATAGGTTCAGGTACTTAAAAATAATGAAGTGATAAGATCTCAAAATGTTATGTCACATTACTAACCAATAAAAAATGAAAAACCGTCAACGATATCTTTGATACAATATTGACGTAATATTGTGAAAAATTATGAGGATCTGAATTCTACGTTAATTTAAGCATGCTGATGTACAAATATTTATCAAGTGACACGAAAGGATGCATTTTGATAAGTATAAAACTTATTTGATTTGTAGTCCAGACACTTGAAGATGTCATACTTGATATGTTGGATATTGTCACTTGACAAAAATCCATATGAAAATCTCTAAAGAATTCAAAATGCCTGAAGCATATAAAGTTTCTGGGAAACTTTTTACTATCCTCATAAGAGATAATTTGATGATTTGAGTATCATTGAAACTCTTGGAGAGTTTTCAAAAGCAATAGTATTTTTGCTTAAATGAGAAACATGCAAAATTGAATAAGAATCCATTCCGACCCCAAGAAAAAAATGAGGAACTCCTTGGTTATGAAGTATCATATCTTAGTGCAATTGATGTACAAATGTATCCTGCAAATACTATAAGGTCTGATATAGCCTTTTTCAGTTAATTTGTTAGCAAGTTTGTTGTCCCAATCTTATTGGTCATGTTGATGTTGGGTACTTATCTGACCTACATAAAACTCGGTCTCAAATAGGCTATGTGTTCATATGTGGTGGTACTGTAATATCTTGGAGATATACAAAGCAGTCTATCGTAGCCACTTCATGAAACCATGCTGAGATAATAGTTATTCATGAAGCAAGCCGAGCATATGTATGGTTGAGGTATGATACATCTCATTCGAGAAAAATGTTGTTTGAAATGTGACAATATACCCACAATCTTATATGAAGATAATGCAACATGCATAGCACACAACTTAAGGAAAGATCCATAAAAAGAGATAGAACGAAGCACATTTCGTCAAAGTTTTTCTACATACATGAGCTCCAAAAGAATGGTGATATTAACATGCAATAGATTCGTTCAAGTGACAATGTGGTTGATTTATTCACCAAGTCTCCTTCAATTGCAACTTTCAAGAAGATGGTACACAAGATCAGAATGCAAAGGTTCAAGGATTTTCTCATTAGGGGGAGTTAATACACTCTGTACTCTTTTTTTCTTACGGGGTTTTATCCCACTGTGATTTTATTGTAAGGTTTTTAATGAGGCAGCTGTAGACACATAAAATTTATTGGATCAAATTCATATAAAATTTGAATTTGAGCCATATGTTATTGGGTTTAAACTTATTTTGGGCTAAACAAAAATAATAAGCCTATTTTATTCTTCATCAAGGTGCATCTCACTTTGAAGTCCAAACTCATCAAGTAACGCGGCATCCCAGTCAAATTCAAAACCAATGAGACGCCGCCATATGTACAAATTATATGGAAATCTCATTCAAATTCAACAACCAGTCAAAAGGTGCCGAGTGTCAAAGTGACATATTTCGGTCAATCATAAGCAACTAGGCCTACTCCCACAACTATAAATAGGGGGTAACATAACATTCTAAAAAGAGAAGAAAAATAAAAAGGAGGACATTTTGCAAGCATTGGAGGAAGCTTCTGCATTGACTACACAGCGCTTCAACGAATTGACTAACAGAGTTCTGCCCGGAGATCAACTCGACAAGACGAAGTGCTATCAACGAATTGACTAACAAAGTTCTGCCCGGAGATCAACTCGACAAAACAAAGTGTTGTCAGACAATTCCTAGAGATCCAAACACATTTCTCGGAGACTCAAATCATCCTACATTCGAGAATCACGCTGCAAACGCCCTCGAATCACGAAAAAGCTTAGGAGAGAAGAATCGAGAGAAATACGGAATTGTACCCACAAAATTACTTTAAATAAAATTATTCTTTTAGTTTATTTTATTTTTTGCTTGCAGTTAATTTTCAGCGTTAACGAAAATTTGTTGCGAACAGCAGCATATATGGGTATTATCTATCAATTAGACATTCAAGGGGGAGTGTTATAAATGTACCGCATATAGTGAATGTCTACTTTACTATATATAGTGAATACCTACTTTACCATATATTGTGTATATCTATTTATGGAAAAGTTTTATGGTAAAGTTACAAATCCCAAGGTTAGTTTTCCCCTATAAAAAAAAGGATTTTCCCTCATTGTAATTCATCCCTCAAGAGAAATAAAAATTACTCTCTATTCTCTCTACTCTTCTCCTTTATTCTTTATTAGTTTATAACATTTTTTAGAGTTTTAAATCAAACACAATCCATGGTATATTTTATTTTTAATACAATGAACCAAACACTTAATAAAAAATAATCCAACCATTATAATCCTTGTATTACTAATTCTTACTTTATTAATCCCTTTATTACTAATCCATGTATTATCTATATTCCTACGAAACGACCCCTAAGTGCAGATACTATGGTGGTTGTGCTACCAAATTCCTCCCTATATTTTTTGGTTATGATGCTAATATAATATAACTATCTTTGCTAGAAAAAACTAATAATAATAATAATGTGGGAATTTCAAAACTTACCTTGAGACCATCCTTGTCCGCTCTTATGTAAGATGTCAAAGTGTTAATTAACGAAAATAAAGCTTAGTTTATGAAAAAAAGAACCTAACTACTGCTTGACTTCTCGCATAGACAATGCAATGACAGATGAGATTATTGGATGTGATCCCTAATTTGACCCTATATTTCTCAGAATTTTATATATTGTGAAAGCTTAATATATCGAATTGTTATTTCAATAATTTTGCAATGTTCTTTTCAAGTTCTCATTCATCGATCTATTATGGGCACTCCGTGTTTATTTTAAATTATATTTATTTTAATATTATTATAATAAGCTATAAATTAAGGTGAAAATATGCATTTTAACTATGGTTTAGTAATAAGAGTGTATATAAAGAGCTGTATCATTCATGCATTAACTAGTATAAATACTAAGTGAGTATGTTTTTATCCATTTTCTCTGATGCTGTTAACAAAAACTAATGTATAAATATTACATGAACAGTCTATATGTATGTACATACATCTCTAATACATATTATAAATCACGCATATATATATATATATATAATTATACACTATTTATATAATATCGATATATTATATATACATGTGGTTAATTTATTGCAATTTTTTTTTTTTTGTCGCCTGTACAAGCTCATAAGAAGCTTGTATGATAAACGTGTAATCATTGTATCACATAATGTACTTATTATACTCTAAGGGATCGTTTGGTTGGGAACAAGTTGTCCCCAGAATTAGCTATCTCAAGATAAGTTTTCCCACCATGTATATTGGAGGGATAACTTATCCCATCACTATGATATAAAAGGTAGGATAAATAATCTCGAAACTACCTAATATCTCCATCCAAAGTCCAAACACAAAATACAATAATCCTACATTTTTTTCGAAATTATTATACCTTATATGTCAAACCAAACGGCTCCTAAATATACACCGACCATAGCTACAAATATTTATGGTTAGGGAAGTGAAATTCTTTTTAACCGCCTGACTGAAAATATTATCACACAAGAGGATTAATATCTTAAACTCTTTTTGTACTCAATGACGTTATATAAATTGGGGATGTATGGAATTTTCTTTTTTAGGTTCATATTAACCATGTTTTAATTTGTTGTAAAATTTTCATATAAGCAAGCTGATATATGAATTTAACTCTATCAGATAAAGTAAAACCATATCATACCCCCTACCCCCCAAAAAAAGGAAAAAAAGAAGAGGAAGAGGAAAAGTTTAATTTGCAATACTCTATTGACCTTCAACGTCTACTATGATTATTGATTTTTCTAAATTGTTTCATAATTTCATCCTTTCCATAATATTTTAATGAGTTGTTGAATCGCAGGTCAATATGTTCAGCAGTGTTACTTAACGAAAATAAAACTTTATTTTATCAAAGAAAACCTAACTGCTTGACTTCTCGCATATAGGACAATGCAATGACACATTATTAGATGTAATCCCTAATGTGACCCGGTATTTCTTTCCGTACAATGTGCAAGCTTAACGTACTGAATTGTTCTTTTCGATAACTTTTGTTTTATTTTTTTCAAGCTCTCATTCATCGATCTATTTTTCGAAAGAATCGAGTATGGGCATTTGTTTGGTAAATATTTAGAGATACTGTGTTTGTATTAAATTACAATACTAATTTATCACAATAAGTTATAAATTAAGGTGAATATGTATAATTAATTATGATTTAGTAATAAAGTGCAAATGAAGAGTTTTTTTAATTTATTCATTGAAATTAGTATAAAACAGAAATATGGAGTGCGACTACATTTTTATCCATTTCCTCTGGTGCTATTTAGTAATTCATAGTTGAAATTCTCACTAGAACAAAAAAAAGAACATTAAGTTACAATTAATAAAAATTTGTAATCAGCAAGTACACGTAATATTAGTAAAAGAGTCAACAAATCTCATTTAAAAGTTTTAAAAAGAAAGCAAACATCTAAGAAGTGATAAGAAAAGAAATTTAAAAACTTTAGTAGGTAAATGAAAACGAATTTTGTAAATCAAAAGGGGTAAAGTAACAAAGAAAAAGATCTTGCTTGATAGATCTAACACATAGTCCACATATATAAGGCATTTAATATTTCTATTGACCTTTCAATGTTTTTGTTTTTTGCATGGCATCTTCAACGCTTTTACCTACCACAAAAAAAATAGTATCATTATCCTACATGACACAAATCTAATTGAAAATGATTAGTATAGTCAAATTATGCTTTTTCTGTAGTATTATTTAATGTTTACTTCCTATTTTGTGAGTGTATAGAGACTGATTTTTGACTATAATTCATATATTGTTAATTCCGTGTTTAACGGTAGAAAAATGTGGAAAAGGGGACATGTTTAAACAATTAATAATTAACAACACTTCGTTATCTTTGATTTGGACTTCTGTTTTGTCATTTTCTTATTTATAATTTTTTTATCAGCTTAATTTAATTTATTGTAATTAGTTACCAATTTGATCGTATTAATCATTAATACTAGGAATCTTAGTAGTTTAATTGGTTAGTTACCTGAACTTCCACCTTGTTGGTGAGGGTTCGATTCCTCACATTGCAATCCCCTTCCCCTTCCCCTCCCCCCCCCCCCAACCCAAAAAAAAAACCATTAATACTATTGTCATAAAATATAATTACCTTATAATTAGTCTGATTGTGTCAATATTATTGACGATAACAATATCAACAAACTCAGTGTAATTCCTAAATAGAAAATAGGTAAATATTGTTGACATCGTCATTAACTAGAGCTAAACTCTTGGAAAACAATATACATTTTTCAATGGTTTCATGAAAATGCTGAAGTTTTTGTGCGGGGTAGGTCAAATAGATTGATTATGTAATCAATTAAGGTCACTTCAATTATTGTGTAGGCTATTCTATCTTTAGATTAAAGTAATGTTAATCCCGTATTCGTCGGCAAGTTTTAATACTTGGATTTGATCATTGTTATGGACTATTTAATGAAATGCCAAGAACAGGATTAGGGAGTTTAAAACCAAAATGAATAGATTAATTAATTGTAAACTGTAAAAAAAAAAAAAAGAAGAAGAAAAACAGTAAACAAAAGAGAATAGAAGATCTCAGACTCGTTACGACAAATATTTTGTGTAATAAATATGTCGGTAATAATAATTATTGACTAGGTCAATGTAAACTAAGATCTGTACTGTACTTGTTTATAGATCCATATATTTTTTTAATTAACAGAATCCTATGAGGAGATTAGTAAATTTACCTTTGTCGGTGATTAAGTTATGCTAATAATTAATTGTTTTTCTCATAAAAATGTCAAATGGAGTCCTCCAAATGTAGATGGAAATAACATTCAATTATTGAATACTTCCTCCATTTAATTTTATTTGATCTTAATATTGAAAATAACATTTTCTTTTTTTACTTATCTGTTATAGCAAACTGTGAATTTTTTAAAAAAAAATTGAATTTTTTTATATTATATTAGTATTAAATAACTATAAGAAGTAATAATAATTGAATCAAAATTTTGAAACATCATTAACATAGTTAGTTAGCAAAATATTATTAGGGTTTTTGCCCTGATTTTCTTATCAAATTTAAGTTTTACTTTTTTTAGAAGGAAAATAAAAGTAATACTATAATTACTTTTACTTTTTTTTTTGAAAGAAAAATATAATTTTTTTTTACATAATTGGCTAACCTCCTTATTGAAAGAATGATTTTGAATTTCTGTAAATAGAAGACCCCCTTCTCATACAATAACACAACAACATCCGTAATGTAGAGTTTTGTTTAGAGGGAGATTTTCTCTCTAAAGTTTTTATGATTTTTTTGGTATTAGGTTTTTTAATATATAAGTCAATTGACCAAATCATATAGTAATAATATTAACTTTTAAATATTGTTTTCTTTATCGTCTGATTTGCAACTATTAGCTTTCGCATGATGCCCTCTCGATTTTGAACGCAACAAGTCGTATCAAAGCTTATGGTTCAATGGTCCGATGATTCAGATTGAGGACGTATTGAGATCAAAGTTGTAACCAAGTTGATGATAATAAAGATATTTGTCTAGCTATATGTGGAGGAAAACTTCAAACAAGTTTTTAATAATCCTGCTGCTAATCATCTTTATAACCAAAATCAATTTTCAATCCATGTTTATGGGCTCCAACTTTCAACCCTTGCTTACTTTTAACATTTGGGCTCTTTCAACTCGTGCATATACTTTTAACGCATGAACTTCACTTTTAACCTGTACTCACTTTCAATGCACAAGACTCCACTTTTAACCTTGTTCACTTATACCACAGGGCTCCAATAATGTTAACTCGTGCTTTTATTTTTAACGCATAGAGCTCCAATTTTTTAGCTCATATCAACTTTTAATCATGGTAAGCAGCAATAATATGTGAAGATCATGTGAAGAAGGAAGATCAAGATTACATTGTCAGAAAATCAAGCCAAAAAAGAAGATTTGTTAGGATTTTTACTCTGATTATCTTACCAAATTTAAGTTTTACTTTTCTTAGAATGGAAATAAAAATAATACTATGATTATTTTCACTTTTTCTCAAAATGAAAGAATTTTATTTTTTTTTCATATTTGAATAACTTAATTTTTGAAGGAATGATTTTGGACCTCTATAAATAAAAACTCACTTCACATATAATAACACAACAACATCCGCAATATAGAGTTTTGTTAGAGGAACATTTTCTCTCTAATTTTTTTATGATTTCTTTTATATTGAATTTTTTAATATATAGGTTAATTGGTCAAAATATATAATAATAATATTATATTTTTATAACTATTAACTTCCGCATAATGTACTCTGATTTCAAACCCAACAAATACACCCTTAATAATTTTTGTAAGGAAATGTTCTAAGTCATCCGAGAAATAATATGAAACAGTATCTTTATTTCTACTTTAAAATATTTATTAAGTGAGAGGCACGTTTTTGGTTTGTTATAATGTGTATGACAACTTGGCAAACATTCATTGAATTCGAGGAAAAGCAAAAAAATCAACGACAATTTAGGTAGATAATATAGTAATAAGAAATATGAAAAGATTAATTAATCGGATTGATTAGACAACAGAGGAAGAAAACGAGTACTAAAATATTTGTACGAAATGAAAGAAGAAAGCGAAAAAGATGGGTTTTGTAGGGCTAAATTAATTTATAAAGCAATCTTGGTCCCATTTTGAAATTCTAGAATCGAAAATAAGAAAACTCATAATTATCATGATAATTTTAATTGAAATAATATTAATTTATTTATTCAGAGTTGAACACACAGAAAGGGGAAGCTTATTAAATCATAGAACTCTCAACCGGTTCAATACAATCTTTTAATTTGTTTTGATTTTACTCTCTTAGCACTCGTATTAAATTTAAAAGAAAGAAAATAGAAGTGCAATTATCTAACTAACTAATCAGACATTTTATTTTCTAAAATACATCTTTATGGAATTTTTAATTCTAAAGTCAGCATAAACCTGATTACTTTTCTTCCCACCTTATACATGTAAGTTGGTGTATTTTTTAATTGTTATTATTATTTTATTTTTGATGTTACTGATTTTAATTAACCACTCTGAAGTTTTTAATTGCTTCAAGAAAATGCTTAATATTTTCAATGTTACTATTTTCAATGATAAGAACAAAAGTGCTATCATTATCTCTGTGTATATGTATCAATTTAAAAAAAAAAAAAAAATAACCCCAAAAGAAGAAAGAACCTTTTTTTTATTAAAAAAATAGATTAAAAAAATAAATTAAATCATTCTTTCTAAATGGAGGAAATATGTAATATTTTCTTTTTTCAACTGTTTAAAGAATAGTTGCGTTTTCATATTTAAAAATTATTAAATTTTACTATCCCCTTTAAACGTAATGATACGACCGTAAAACTTCAACTCTCAATAAAAGAAAATATAAAATGTAAAAATCTATATCTATAATATAATAATAATAATAATAATAATAATATTAAAAATATAAAGATCTTTAAAAAAGTGATTAAACTTTTTGTTCTTCATTAAAAGACTCTTCTTTAGATAAAACTGTCTTTTCACTATTTCTTTAATTTATTATTTAATTATTTTTTATTATATTAGCTAAACCTCCTAAAATATATGGGACTCCTAAATATTAATTAATATTTTTCTTTCTATTGTTCAACTAGAAAAATACTCCTAAAATAGGACTTTATTAAGGAAATACTTTTATAAACATACGGAATAAGATACATACCTCTAATTTGTAAGTCAGTCTTCTTTCTTTTTATTTTTTTATGAAATTATTCTATGAATTGTTACATATGGTAAAGATAAATTCGTCCATGGACAATAGGAATTTGTGTTCAATTTGCATCTTTATTACTTTTTTTTCCTAGTTATTAATATAATTCTTCATATTTGTATGGTCTATTTCACATTTATGTATGTTCTTTTGTTTTTGCTTTGTCACGAAAGTTGAGGTTGATGCTTTCTTATATGCATTTTGACGTTGTTGTAAGTATGTCATGTTAATAATTATATTCATTGAATTACGTATGTCCTTATGGAGTATTTTGTCAATTTGATGCTCTCTCGTTTTTTTCACTTTGCGGTTATACTTTGATCAATTGAAGTTAATTTTTCTTGCCTATTGGGAGAATATGATTGATGTTCATCTAACGTGATTTGATTACAGCTCTAGATTAATGGAAGCTTGATTTTCTAACCCTTAACTTCTTCACTATTCTTGTCAATATAATATAATTCAACGTGTGTTTATATATGTATCTTCTTTGTTTTCATTCAAGTCATTCTTTAGGGTCAAAGTTTTCGCTCAGACGAGAATTATTTTCATCAAAATCGAAGCTTTGTGATCACTATTGTATCATTTTGTTTTAGTTTGCAGGTCGTAGATGAATGTCGGTTGGCTTTGAAGAATTTTTTGTGTAAAGTTTAGGTTTAATTGTATTGTTTTGATATCTTTATTATCTTATTGTTTTATTTTAATTTACAGATGGTAAATAAATGTCGGTTTACTTTAAGAAATTTTTTAGGTAAAGGTTAAGTTTAATTGTATTGTCTTAGTAACTCTATTAGTTTATTATTGTATGGTAGTTTATAGTTTGTAGATGAATATTGATCGGCTCTGAAAAAATTTATGCGTAAACTTTAAGTTTAATAATAACATTTTGGATATCTCTATTATCGTATTATTTTGTTGTAATTTACAGATGGTAGATAAATGTTGGTCGGCTTTGAGAATTTTTTTTAGGTAAAGGTTAGGCTTAATTGTATTGTTTTACTATCTCCGCTTTGAGATTTTTTCCTATGTAAAGATTAGGTTTAGTTGTATTATTTTGACATCGCTATTATCGTATTATTTTGTTATAGTTTATAGGTGGTAGATGAGTGTCGGATGGCTTTGAGAAAAATTTTGTGTGTAAAGATTAGATTTAATTGTATTGTTTTGATGTCTCTATCATTATATTATTTTATTGCAGTTTACAGATAGTAGATGAATGTCGACCGGTTTTTAGAAATATTTTTGTTAGAGGTTACGTTTAATAAATTATTATAATAATGATGAAAGAGAAAAGGAGATATATATTAATTAGGATAACATTAAGTTTGAAATTATAATTATCTTATTCTTTAAAACTGCTATATACGTAATTTTGAAAAAGTAATGTTATAGGGAGATTTTTATGTAAAAATTTAAAATATTGAGGTTATATGTAATAATAATAAAAGTTGGAATTGGAGTTGAAAAATTGTGAAAACAACAAAAACCTGTTTTCCCTTTTCAGAAAAAAATTTCAGAATTATTTTCTGAATTTTTATGGCCAAACACCACAATTTTCAACTCTGAAAAAAAATTTCAAAAAAAAGGAAAAAAATTTCATGGCCAAACGGGCTCTTAATTAACTAGTTTAGCTGCACATGCCTCGCACGTGTAACTTTTGATTATTTAAAATTAGACGATTTTATCTATTACGAAAGTTTATAATGAAGTGCAAAAAGTTCAAAACATATATTTTATTGTAAGCACATATATATTTTACCACCAAAAGTTTCAAGTGATTAATGAATCGTCACTTTTGCGTTTGTCATGCAATACCTGTTTTTCTTGATGCTAGAGACTAAGAGAGATACATCGATTTGAACTATATTTTTAGTACGACTATTTTTTTCTATATTTAAAATATTTCTTTATTTTTAAAGTTAAATCTTTAGAAAATTCTTGATTACTTACTTAAAACTTTTACAAATTTAGTATTTCTTATATTTTTCTTATTCTAATACTTTTATATTTATTTCTAGATTTTTTAAATTTAGAATTCTTAAACTAATGAAAAAGGTACTAATTGTCACTAATTCTGATGACTTCTAATAAGGAAAATTTACTATAATTATTTAATTAATTTTTAAACTTTTAAATATTAAAAAAATAGTGAAAAAACGATTTTGTCTAAAGCATACATTTTTAATGAAGGGCGAAAAATCAAATAATACTTTTACGATCCTTCGCACTTTTAATATATTATAGATATCAATTATAGATAATAGATAATAGATATATACACATATAAATATAAATACGTATCATACAGCCATGGTGAGCTGGTAGAAGTTTATATGCTACTGTCATTCTCTTGCCATAAAAGTTAATTATCGAAAAAAATATATGCTAGTGTCATTTCATTGTGTAATTTTAAAGTAAATTTGATAAAACAATTAAGGTGAAGTGTAAAACATTAAAAAAAAAATGCACATATATACAACGTACACATAGAGTCCATGAAATAGTAAAATTAGGAGTCCTTTTTCTAAGTAAAATTTAACTACACTATTGATAATATTTTCTTTTTTACTATATATTTTAGGACCTTAAAATTGCAAATAAGTTAGTTTAAAATTATTAATTACATATGAGTCATTAAATAAAAAAATCACAAAATATTTATCAATTAACATTTATCTATCAATAATACATGATTAATTATTAACTTCTCAATTAGCAATTGTCTATCAAGAATAGATGATAATTTATTTATTGTAAAATTAAAAAATATACCAAATTTTTTTAAAAAAACTTACCTCAAATCACAAACAAATTTATCGCCTTAATCATTGATACTATCAAGATTTCATTGAATAAGAAAAATCTATACATAAACTTGTTTTTCCCTATGTACATTTTGAAACCTGCAAAAGTAAGATAAAAAAAGAAGTAGGTGAACTGAAAATCAAATAAATAAACATAAAGAGGATGATGACAATGAACACAATTATATGACTCAAAGCAAAATCAAAATATGAAGAAAACTAAAAATAGAATAAGCCAATGTTTATGTATCTTGTAAAAGTTGGAGATAATGTTCTATTTCACCCTTGAACTATACCCAAAACGGCTGAGACACGCCTCAACTTAAAGGGGAGTTCTATTACCCCTAAACTAATTAAAAGTGTATTTTTTACTCCCTTAGTGCCTATGTGGCACATACGTGACACATAGGTGGCACAACACACTAAAGGATACACGTAGGCACACCTGTGTGCCACGTATGTGCCACGTAAGCACTAAGGATGTCAAAATTACACTTTTAATTAGTTCAGGGGTAATAGGACCCCCGTTAAGTTGAGGCGTGTCTCAGCTGTTTTGGATATAGTTCAATGGTGAAATAGGGTATTTTCTCTAAAATTTGACTGAAAATATTACTTAAATAGAGTTTTTAAAAGTTCTTAAGGTGAAATTTTAATTGATTTAGAAGTATTAAATATCATGAGTTCTTGATGAAGTAAGGGCTTTAATTAATTTCAAAAATCTAAATAATGTATACTTAAACTTATTTTTTTTTTTAAAGTCCCAACGTAAATAATGTACAATATTAACTTACTTAAAAATAATAATCCAAACCAACTTTGATTTTTTAAAAAAATTTCAAACAAGAAAACGTAAAAAGTAGTTTTGTAAAATAAATAAATCAAGTCATAATTCTATACAACGTAAAAACAATTTCTTACTATGCTAATACTAGAGGAGCATGGCCCGTGTTAGTACGGGACCAACATTAAGATATTTATTTGTCTTTTCAATATTGATATATTTAAATAAACTTTTTTAATAAAAGGATTGCATATATTTTCTAGGATTCATCCAGAATCTAGCATGAGTTCAAAATATGTTATTTTAATACGTATTTAGAAAATTTAAGTTGTTAACTATTTTAATTTATAATATTTTTTTATGTAATTTTTAAATTAATATACGTTACTTTTCTTGTCCAAATTATTGTGGCATTGATAGTCAATTAAATTATAAAAATAATTTAAGTTTTTAATTATTGTGATTTATAATACTTTTCTTCTATTCCAATTTCAGTGACACTAATATAATTTCAAGAGTCGACCAAATATTTTATATCTTTTAAATTTTTTAAGTTGTTAATTATTGTGATTTTTAGTATTTTTCATGTAATTTTTTTTGAAAAATATAACATATTAAATTATTTTTAGCTATTTTAAGTTGTTAACAATTTTAATTTATAATACTTTTTATGTAATTTTTGAATAATATATATGCTACTCTCCTTGTCCAGAATTTTATGTCAACGACAGTCAATTATATTTTAAAAATAATTTAAATTTTTTATCATTGTGATATATAATATTTTTTCTATCTCAACTTATGTGGCACAATGCTCAAATGACCATAATAATTAATTAGGGGTGATATAGTAAAATCACGACTAAAGCAGCTGAAATAGAAATCAGTCATTTTTTTTTGTTAATTATTATTATTTACAATACTTTTTATTTTATTTTCAAATAATATATATTGTTTTATATCTTTTTCTGTCCCATCCCAATTTATGTGGCACTAATATAATTTTGATAGCCAATCAAATATTTTATGTTGACATATCATTTTGTTATTCTTATTTTTCTAATACATAAATGACTTATAATAAGGAGTGATATAGTAAAATTATTGTTCGAAAGATGAAAATTTAATTTAAAACATTAAGAGTTAATTTCGCATTTTATGACTATTTTATTTTTCATTAAATATTATTTATTTTCTTAATACCTAGATGACTCATACTAATTAATTAAGAGCGATTAATTATGTTATTACTATAACAAATAATATAATTTTATCATATCCCAAAGTAATCATCGATAATTCACCAGAATAGTATATTAATTAAATACGGGATGCTGTATTTGCAAATGGAAAATATGATATTATTAAACATTAGTGGATAGTGCATTATATTCATCTTTCACAATAATAAAATTTTACTATATATTTTTCTTTATTTCTTTTTAACTTGATACATATTGACGCAACACAAATTCTAAGAAAATATTCATTAGAAATTTATTTTATTAAATTAAATTTATTAATTTTGTAATTTAAAATTTTAAAGTAAAGTTTAAATATTAGTATTTCTGTATAAGGAAAAAGTAATTTTAAAATTTAAATTTACTAAAATAAATAATAAATAAAAATATTATTTTTTATATAAAAGTCAATTGAAATAATAAAATTGATTTACTTTAAATATTTATTTGTAATTAATTAAGATAATTTTTTATTTTGTCATAATTTATGTTGCACCGATAAAATTTTGAGAGTTGAATAGAACTTTTATCTATTTTTTAAAAAGTATTTTAACTTGTTAATTATTGTGATTTATAATAATTTTTACGTAATTAACAAATAATATATTTAATCCTAGTGTCCCAATTTATGTGGCTTCGATACAATTTTGAGAATCAACTAAAATTTTTATATATCTTTTAAATATTTTAAGTTGTTAATTATTATGATTTGCAGTACTTTTTATTTTATCTCAATTTATGTGGCATTTCGTAAATAATGAGAGTCAATAAAATTTTTATATGTCTTTTAAATATTTTAAGTTATTAATTATTGTGATTTGTGGTAACAAATTAGTTTTGAACATGATAGCCAATTAAATATATAAAATAAAATTACTTCCAATATGTAGTTATATTTAATTAATATAAATTAATAGAATATATTAAATATTTAAATCATTATGATGAAACAATGAAATTATTATATATTGGAGCATGGTATGTAATTAAGTGGGAGTAGAGGGATTTTTTTTGGTAAGAGTCAATAAAATTTCTATATGTCTTTTAAATATTTTAAGTTATTAATTATTGTGATTTGTGGCAACAAATTAATTTTGAATATGATAGACAATTAAATAAATATTTTTTTTTACTTTCAATATGTAATTATAGTTAATTAATATAAATTGGTAAAATATATTAAATATTTAAATTATTATGATAAAATAATAAAATTATTATATATTGGGGCATAGTATGTAATTATGTGGAAGTAATTGGGTTTTCTGGTAATTGGAAGAGGTGGTTAAACCACCTCTTCTATATAATACTAGAAGTGCATGGCCCGTGTCAGCACGGGCCCAACAGTAGAACATGTGGATTGCAATTTTTAAGTTTTAGGATTTATCTTGGAGTAGAAAGTTTGAGCAGTAGAATATTTTTATTAGTATGATTGAGCCGAGGGAATCACAATTGAAACCTTTTTTTAACCTTCTTGTTGAATTTTTCGATCAGAAATATAAAGAAAGAATAGTCGTAAACCTGATGAAATAGCTTAAATCAAATATCCAGCAGATTATTGACTTTCAATATCGCAAAGATTAAGAATCATGTAAACTTACCCGATAAAGAGAATACACAGCTTAGATTCGCTATTGCTTTGTTTAATTATTATTTTTAACACAGGAAAAGAGTGTTGTTTTTTAATAGAGAAGGAAGAGTTGAGATTTTCTTTTCTTTATTTTATTTTTAAAACAGATAAATGTTAATCAATATTGTGGAGCTGTAAAAAGTTGAGAAAGATGGCTACACATATTTGATAGAAAATTTGCTAATGTTAAGAAAATGCGAAGTATTTGGTAGCAAATTTGTGATAGATTCACGTTTTTTGTACCTAAATTTACTTTATTTATATTTAAATTAGTTTGTAAAAATCTTTTCCAAATAATCTTTATACTTCTTTTCTTTAATTTCTTTAAAACATAGTAATAAAATTTATTTATGCTTTATTCTTCTCACACCTTACTACATACATTTTATCCTCTTTAAATCTCATTATGTCATTTTACCCTCTTTAAACATCCCTGTACATTAAAATCACGATTGAAGTAGCTAAAGCAGAAATTAGTCAATTTTTAATTTTGTTTTGTTAATTATTGTTAGTAACAGTACTTTTTATTTTATTTTCAAATAATATATATTATTTTATATATTCTTCTATCCCGTCCCAATTTATGTGGCACTAATATAATTTTGATAGCCAATCAAATATTTTATGTTGACATATCATTTGTTATTCTTATTTTTCTAATACATAAATGACTTATAATAAGGAGTGATATAGTAAAATTATCGTTCGAAAGATGAAAATTTAATTTAAAACATTAAGATTTAATTTCGTATTTTATGACTATTTTATTTTTCATTAAATATTATTTATTTTCTTAATACCTAGATGACTAATACTAATTAATTAAGAGCGATTGATTACGTTATTACTATAAAAATTAATATAATTTTATCATATCCAATAGTAATCATCGATAATTTACCGAAATAGTATATTAATTAAATACGGGATGCTATATTTGCATATGCAAAGTATGATATTATCAAACATTTATGGGATAGTGCATTATATTTATCTTTCACAATAGTAAAATTTTACTATATATTTTTCTTTATTTCTTTTTAACTTGATACATATTGACCCAACACAAATTCTAATGAATATTTTCTTAGAATTTGTGTTGGGTCAAT
>NC_061114.1:180931127-180946204 GCF_002878395.1 Capsicum annuum
AAAAAAATAAAAATAAATTACAACACATTTGCTAATATAATAATATTAGTATCATATCAAAATAAGTATAATTTTACCTTTGTGTTGTTTCCTTTATACTTAAACGGGTCGCCTTCCATTATGTTGTCGCACTTCGACCTGTGCCATCGAGGAAAATGGGAAATGGACAGGGGAGAATCCAACGACTTGCCGACATACCTTCTCAGATGAGGAAAGTCCTCATATATCCAAACCTGCAATCAATAGAAGCACAAGTAAGTCTATAGTGTCTATGTATTACTGCATAAATATGTAGGAGTCTATAATAAAGCAATAGGTTGGTTGATTAAAAGTACCAGAAAGGCCCAGAGAAAGCCAAATAACACGTACGATGCATTATTCCTTTTGACAAAAGCTTCTTTCTGCTTGGTCAGATCAGTCTTCTTTTGAAGATAGCTCAAGGTCAGCTCAAAGGACTCTTTTCCCCATGGATACCCCCCGAAGAATTCTAAATCAGCCGTCATTTTGATGTGGTTCGAATCCACCTTCTTTGACGGGTCCTTTGCTAGCAGCATTGCATGCACAAACCAAACCAAAGCACACTTCAACTTTTGTTAATTATTCAGCCTATTACCTTTCATCAGGCTAATCAACTTTGCAGCAGTAATGCTCTTGTTCTTCATCACCTTTAAATGAAATTTTTCTCCATTTTGGAGGACTTTGTTCATTTTTTATTCAAGGGGATATGCTGAACAATTCAGCCCCGTAATTAAAGAAAATTTCTTTAAGCCGAAACAAGCTGGCTTACCATTCACACAACCAAATCTCATGCAGTTGTTTTTAGTTTTTATATGTCGCAGCAACAGATAATGAACCATCTGTCCATTAAACTTAAAATGTTCCAAAATATGCCTCAAGTGTCCAAAACGTGTCTTCTTAAAATCACAATACAACTTTTATTCAACAAGAACCCGTCTAAACTCTCGATACGCCGCCATTCTTGCTCTCACAGAAATCCTTGCAGGAAAAGAGCCAAGATCATCCATCCAGGTTGTTAGGCCGTACAACTCAACGGAGATATCTCTCGCACAAATTGGCAAGGATAGGGGATCCTCCTCCCTGTCTCCGTTATCTCTCCTATCCTTACCGTCCCCGCTATCACTTTCACTTTTTTCTTCGCTTTCTCCCTCGCTTTTACCTTCACTATCCTCAGCATCCTCACTCTCGTGTGCACTACTTTCATCATATTCAGAAATATCGGCAAGGATTCTTGATTCGGTTTTCGACTCCAATTCATCGACTACGGATTTTTTTCTCTTGGAAGTTTTCAAAACTTCTTTGGATTTTTGCTTCCTATTGGTAGAAGCAGTGGAAGCAGGCCTTTTAACTGCTCTATGAACTCTTCTCACCATTTATGATCTACAGCAAAAAACGAATCTGTAATGGTCGATTTATCGATCACTGGTCTATTAAAAAAATGAACAAATGCAGCAAAAATAAATCTGCAGTGGTCGATCTATCGACCACTGGTCTATTAAAAAAATGAACAAATTCAGCAAAGACAAATCTGCAGTGTTTGACCTATCGACCACTGGTCTATTATGAAAAATGAAAAAACGTCTCACATCAAACATGCAATTCAAGTTCCAACATTGGCAGTGCAATTCACAACAACAAGAACACCATTAAAACGGGTCCAATTCAGTACAAAAAAATCAAAATCAAACGCAATATAACTACCAAAATTGAAAAAAATTCTAATCATTATCCACAGCAAAACCCGATTAAACATATGAAATCGACAATGTTAACTAAAAACACCCAAATTTCGACTGATTCAACGAAGAACGATGCAATTTTTGTCAAAATCGAAGAACCTCAACACAAAGTGTCATCAAAAAAAATTAGTAAAATGAATCTAAAACTGACTGGGGAAGAAAATTACGCTTACCTAAGCAAGAGAAATTAAAAAATTTCGCCTTAAAAAGCAAGAATCAACCGTATTTTTCTGTTCGAAAAAATCGGAACCAAAATGGGAGAAGGAAGGTTTTGAGGAGAGAGAAATGTGTAGTTGAAAATATTAATTGATTTTAAAAAATATTTTGAAAATGAAAAAATATATAAATGGGACCATGTGGTAGTTTTTAAAAAGTTGTATTTTTTCTCCAAGTTTTAAAAATGTTAAATGAACCCATGACCCCATAATCCTGGCCCACTTTTTACACCTAACCCTAAAAAATAAATCAAAAAGAAATTTGGTGTCTATAGCTCAAAATAAGTTTTGAAAGTGGATTGGAATTAAAAAATTCTCAACTAACTTCATTTCTTTAACATTTCATGGGCCGCTAGCCTTTATAAAGATATTTCCATCATAATTCATACCCAGAAATCCCTAATGCTACCTCGTTAAAAACTTTACCAAAAAAATGTCTTTTTTGAGATAAAAAATGGATGAAGAAAAGAAGAGTATACCCCATCCTTCTAGGCTAAAATTGGATGAAGGAAAAAAAAAGTATATCCTATCTTTCAAGTATTTGAGAGCGGTGTTCGAGCATCACGTATTACGCACCTTCCCTATGGAGAACCTAAAGGATAGAATGAAACAGAAATGGTAAGTTGTCAGCTACCATATTGAAGACATCCCCTCGACGGCGAGATGGAAACTTGCATATTGGACAAATCGACGGAATTCTCCAGCTAAAGTGAGTACCATACGAAATCTCCTCTTGAAAGCGTCTCACTAAACATTTTTATCATGACCAACTCGGCCTCTTCCTTGGTTAAGTCGTTGTCTTTCACAGCTGGGGTAAAGAATAGCAAGTGCGTTTGAGGGTCTGAGTTTTCATCGTACTAAGGGATGTTTAGCATCTTTAACGTCTTTGAGATAGGACTTGTTATTGCTCTAGTCGTGTAAGGAACCTTGGCATAACTTTTGAAATCATGCCTTTCTTATCACCGTGTGCTTTCGATAGGTGGTTCATTTGAGACTAGAGCTCGGAGCACTACACTTTCATCTCATTCCTCAACAATTCCAGCATGACCGCCGGCAGGGTCTCATCTTCGAGACTGGCTTCATCATCTACCATTGTCACCCCCTCCATCCTATTTTCGTGTTCTTGTTTGTCTAGATTATCTCTCTCATTTCCTCTCGAATAGCTCGGGGTAACCTTGTCCATGCCCCTTAAGGTTTATCCATCTTTTTATCCTATGCTTCTATCCGGGACATCAGTTCCCTTTAGGATTCATCTAAATCCCTCAAAAGTTCATGCTACCCTTCCATGTCATTTACTCCCATCTCATTGTCCTCAAGAGCTATAGGTCCTTTTTGCCTTAGCATCTTCACATTCATTTTGTTCACGACAAAAGACAACTCTCCATCTCCGGGGATTATCAATCCACCTGATCCTGTGGGATCTGTTAACTGACCCTTGTGTCTCCTAAAGAGAGAGATCCTCCACAAGATCACCATCGTTAGCCATGGCCTGTTATTCTACAAAGCAAATTTCAAAGGAAACTGGAAAAAAAGAATTGAACCCACGCAATTGATCTGGACCAGGTGGGTGCCAAATAGTTTATCATCGATTTAGGACAGTTAAATTTGTACGTGGATCAAGAGCATATGTTACAGCTTAGCTTCGAGAAACGAAAGTTTGCTAGCTAACAAGTAAAGATTGAAAATAATGTGTAATGAATGAGCTAAAGTTAGAGAAAAAATATGAGTCACCACACAGATCATATAATCTAGATTAGCTAACCACGAATCGGCCTCGACCAACGTCGATGAGTAGAAAGTAAAACTGAATAAAGAAGCAAAAATAAAGAAAACGTAAAGAGAAAGCTTTTATTGCATAGAGGCAGAAAGGTAAACTGAGATGATCCTTTACAATGAAGAGGAAGCAACTATTTATAAACGTTTGTGCACCTGAGCACCTTGACACGTTGATTCCCGTTTGTTCTTTAGTACAGAGTCATTAAGGTTGGTGGCTTCTCGCGCTCGCAGTACCGGATCCAGAGGATTTCCCTCTTCTCGACTCATCTTGAAGTTGTTCCCAAGCCAACCCGGCCAACGATGCTACTCGTTACGTTGTTCCCTTTTTCACATACATTTTTAATTTACCTAAATTTGAAGATTAGCCAGTAGAAGATGTATTTAAAAAACATCCCGTCTGTTAACAAGTAAGAATTCCTAAGTAACAATTTGAAATTTGCAGCTCCGGCTGCAAGAAAGAGTATTAGCTGGTTGTTTTAGGATTGCAGTATCTGGGTTTTTTTTTTAAAGTTTGTTTCTTTTCATTATTTTAGGATATAATTACAATGATTAGCACCGTTACCTAAAAGTAGGACCACGAGATATTTCATTCTCTTCTTCTATAATAAGATTTTTTTTAATTTATCTTTCTTTTAGAAATAATAGAACTTTCTACTCAATTTATTCTCAGTCACCATCTTTAGTTTTTAGTTCTTCAAACTTTTCCGCTTCTTTTTGTATTACAACGAAACCTTGTTTATTAAACCTTGTTTATTGTATTGTACTGTCATTAGTCTATTAAAAACTAACAGTCGTCAAAATGTTGGACACAAAAATTGCTTCTTTTTGCTAAAGAAATAAATATCAGAAAAAGCAAAAATAATAGTACTACATAATTGAAAAATATCGTGCTGCCAATATTAAACAAAGTCTTGATAGGATTACTTTAAGTATACGTTTTAATAGGATTAATCAACTTTACTTACGATCAGGGTTTTGACCTCTAGCTAATACATTTTAAAGTAAATCGAAAAGGATCTAAAATCTCCTTCAAAATGGTGTAAAAACGTCTTTCGTCTATTTATTGAATCTAAAATGTCCTTTCCATCTACCTATTAATCCTATTTTACCCTTTTTATTTGACAAATTATACGAAAAGATCATCCTTAAAATTTAATTACACAAATAATAGTATTTTTTCAATATTACAAAAATATTTTTCATACATAGCCATTTAAAAAAATTAGAAAAATAATTATAATTCATAATTTAATGCTACAATTAATTATCAATCCACCTTAATTTAAGAGATATATTTTCAATCTTCAAATTAAAAGTAGAAAAGATAATTCCTGCTTTCAATTCTTTCTCTCTCTTATATTCAAAATTCAAATACTTTTAAATAATTAACTAAGTATTTCATTATTTGCTCGTGTATGTTTCTTTTTATTTTCATATATGTTAATCATCTAATATTATTTCATTATCGTGTATTTTTAATTCTAATGTAATGGGTTAACCATAAGTTTTTATGAATAAATATTTATGGAATAAAAATTATTAGATTGAAGTACAGATATATCATGTATTTTTGTTGTATAAATATAATTTATGTCAAAGTTAGATTATTATTATATTTTTTATATAATTTATGGGATAAATATTCATGGTATATTTCATTATGTCGAAAGTACTTTTCTTGTTAAAAATTATTTATTAAATATAAATATATATTTTCAGTATTACATGGTATATATTTTTTATATCTAAAATATGCCATGTATGTTTATGATATTAATATAATTTATATGGTATAAATATAATTTGCATGGTATAAATATATCATGTATTTTTATGATATAAATACAATTTGTATAGTATATAAATATATCATAAATTTTTATGGTATAAATATATCATATATTTTTATGGAGGCATCGTGAAGCAGAAAATAAAAATAAAAATAACGTAAAATTTTGATATAGTATATAAAAAATGAATGAACAAAGATTTTCATAAAAATAACAATAAATAAGAAATATGAAAATATTATATATAATTATATTTCTATATATTAGAATCACTAAATGTTTTATATGCTATATCTGACAACCAACTAATACGGCTATGTATATGTAATAATTTTCTTAAAATGGCTATTTATGTTTTTTTTTATTTATTTATCATATCAATTTAGAATGACAAAAAATTGATATTGTGCGCTATTTATTTGATTAATATTAATAAAAATTATAAGAATTTTATGTAATTTAATAAAAATAAGTTGAGGTACAATATTATATAATTTTTTAAAATAAAAGGGTAAAATAACGCAATAGATAAACAGAAAATATATTTAAACTTAACAGATAGACATAAAATATATTTTAATCCTAATAAATCAAGGAGAAATATTTTTACGCCATTTCATTTTAGACCTTTTCCGTAAAGTAAATAATTATAATAAGTTATTATCTACAGAATTTGCCACTATGGAACAGAAGAAAAGTTAACTTTTCCTAATTATTTGTGAAAGAGACTTTGCAAGATATCGGTGAAAACGATAATGGTAGATTATCGAGTATCACCTATAATTAAAAAAATAATTACAATGACTTTAGAAGATGACAACAAAATCTTGCTGGAGACCACTACTTTTACTTTTTGCTAACTATTGTAGAGAGATCTTATAATATAGGAGTCCACGTAAATTTACTGATTCTTAGTCAGACATTATATTTATATTAAAAATTGACTAAACAAATATGAATAATCGATTATGAATCCGATCATTTTTATATATGTATTAACTTGAAGAAAATTATAAGGACCAATTAAGCCTGTCTAACGGGTCAGTTTTATCCGACTCGGCCCGACCCACAAGAAAGGCTTAGCTCGGTCAGCCCCCGGGTTATAGGGCTGTCGGTCTCGGGTTGGGCTAAAAATTTTTTTTGGGCCTGATTAACTCAATCCAGACCCAAACTAGTCTTGGCCCGTCGGTTAATCAGTTCAGCCCGACCCAATTTTTTATTTTAAAAAAAAAAGTTGGAAAAATCAAATTTGGGCCAACTAGTCGTTGGGCTCAACGGCTAGATAGCCGTTTGGAGCCTCAAACAGCTAGTTGGCCTAATTTTCTTTAAAAAGAAAAAAAATTGATTGAAAATATTTTTTAAAATCCAAAAAATTTCCCAGACGTATCCTACAATTTCAAATCATTTTTCACATAATTTTCATTCTCTCAAATTTCATTCTCTCTCAAATATTCTATATATCTCCTAAAGTACTCAATTTTATTTTCTAATTTTGCGATTACAAAGTACGAGTGAAAGTTTCTAAAGTCGCAACTTTCGCATACTTCTAAAATTTGGTATAGTTGTTCCATCTCTTACTTTTAATTAGTGTATTAATTGTTGAATATTTAATTTTATTATTTTTGTGTATTTTAATTTTTTTTTTAGTTTGATTTATATTATGAATAAATTAAGAAACCTCGGTAAAAGTGTCAAAAAATATTTTGTCCCGAAAGTGATAGTGGTAGTAAAAAGCGAATTACTGGCGGTAGAGGTAGTTCAAGTAGTAGATATACATATATGCCTCAGGTATCGCTTAGTCAACCTTTTGAGGAAGAAGTAGGTGCTCACGATATGGATTATTTAGAAGTTCAGAAAAATTACGGTATAGAAGAAGAAAATAAAGTAGATGCAGTTAATTTAGATGATGATGATGAAAATACTGGTGAGACACCCGCAATAGAAAATGTTAATGTTAGATCTAAATCGGTTAATCTTCCTCCCCATGCCCCAAGAGCTCGTAGACCAACTAGTATTGCATGAGAATTTTTTACACGTATAGAAGGAGAAACTAAGGTGCAATGCAATATTTATCAACAAGTATATGAGCATAAAAGAGAAGACAATCAAGGGGGTATGGGTACGTTAATAAGACATATAAATGATAATCACTAAAGAGAGTTATTTATTGCACAAGGTGGTGAGGCTGTTGGTGGGCCAATACAAACTAGAATGACCCAGCAACCGATCAGGTAATTAAGAATTATAATAAATTGAGGGACTGGGAATAAATAGCAAAAATGGTAGTTGTGGGTTGTTTACCTTTCACTTTGCCTTTTTCGAATGCTTTTATTCATTATATTCAAACAATTTTTAATCCTATGTTTAATAGTATTCTTAGAAGTACTTGTCGAGCCGATTTTTTATTATTCATTCACAATATGTTTATTATTTATTTACATTATTATAAAATATTTAATGTAGAATGACTCTAACTTCTGATTTTGGTCTTGCTGTTAATAGAAATGATTATTCAACCATTACTTGTCACTTGATAGATAATAATTTTACTATACAAAAATGTATTCTAGCTTTTTTGTATGATAAAGATCATAGACATACTGGAGAATTTATTGCTGAATCTATTAGTAAAGTTGCAGAATTTTATGGTATTGAAAGAAAAGTTATATGTATTGCTTTTGATAATGCTTCTAATAACAATAATGCTATTGAAAAGTTAAAAAATGTTTTATCTCCGCCATTACCTGAAATATTTCATGTTAGGTATGCTTGTCATATATATAATTTAATTGTAAGAGATGGTCTTACATTTTTAGAGTTTTATATTGAAAAAAGCTTGTTATTGACTTTATTCAAGGAAATAATCAAAAAAAAAAAAAAATTAGAGAATTTAAAGTTAAATGTGAATAAAATGGACTTACGCCGATATTTATGCTTGAAGAATGTGATACTAGATGGAATGCTACGTATGATTATTTAAAAATTTGTCTTGCTTATAAAGTTCCTATTACATTGACCTTTAACCAATTTTATGGTTCATTTGCTAATTCGGCTGAATATATGCTACATAATTCTGATTGGGCTGCAATTGATGATCTTATTAAGTTTTTGAAAAAAATTTATATAGCTACGGTTAAATTTTTCGGTGCTTCTTATCCTACTGTTTGTAATATTTTGGTATATTTAGCCGATATTTTTTATTAGCTCAAAGAATTTAAGAATAAAGAATGTTACAAAGAAGCTGTTAGTGATATGTTTACTAAATTTTAAAAATATTTGTTTTCCAATTCTCCCTTTTTACTTGGTTGGTGCTATACTAAATCCATGTATGAAATTTACTACTATGTGCCACTTTAGTGCTCTTATTTATTCTAATTTAGAGATAAATGTTAACAACGATTCTGAAGATGAAGATCAAGAACAACCAGATTTGTTTATGGCTATGAGTGATGCGAATATTTACTTAGAAAAATTATATAACCATTATGTCGATTTACTTGATATAGCTGTACCGACAAATATCACTCCAACTGTCATTCCTCATGCTCCCTAGGAGTAGGGATGGGCATGGTATGGTATATACCGAATTACCATACCGAATCAAAATTTTTGTTACCGTGATTTTTGGTATTATGTTATTTGGTATGGCATATGGTATATATTTTAATTTTTTTGGTGTATGGTATACCGTATTTATAATGACATACCGAAATATCAAATACCATACCGAAGTATATATAGTTACATAAGTAACTTATATATATATATATATATATATATATACAAAAAAAAAAAAACTTAGTATTAGTATAAAAATGTTTAGACTTTGAAACTTTCGCTACTCTATCTTGATTGTAACGTCTTTTTGGCGTAATTGACTAATAAAAGAAATTGTTTGTACTTCTTTTTCAATATTTCTACTTGTGTAATGCATTTTTATGATACAATTAAGACATGCTTTTGAAAAGTCGAAGTAGTAATACTCTAGTATACGAGTATATATTGTCAAAGTTAAACAAACTATGGTTACCGATTATCATACCGTAAAATACCGAAATCAAACGTCAAAATATCGAACCATACCGAATTAATATGGTATGGTAATGGTATAATGTTTTATAAAAAATAAATATTGAAATTACCGTACTGAAATTTTAAATACCGTACCATACCATACCAAGCCCACCTCTACCGAGGAGCCATCATCTTCTAAAAAAGTAGCACACAGTGATTTTACTGATTACATTTATGATTTAAATGTTTGGAACAACATTAAGGCGGGAACTTACACAAGAACTTCTCGGGAAGAGCTTAAGTATTATCTTTGAACGCTGGTAGAGGATCATAGACGATGGATCAACGTGTTGGATTGGTGGAAGAATAATGAAAGACAATATCTTGTGTTTCCAAGATTAGGTAGAGATATATTGTATGTTCCAATGTCAACCGTTGCATCGGAGAACGCTTTTAGTCAGGGACGACAACAGCTTGGGGACAACCGACACTCATTAGGGAGCAATGCTATGAATGTTCTAATTTGCCTCAGAGATTGGATTAGAGTGGAACGAAGAAATTAAGAAATAGAGGTGGAGCCGAAAGACGAACAGAATCTCGAAGAAATTATGACTTCAAGGGAGAATTAAGCACAATCAAGTCCAATGCATGATTTTGCCCCCATTGATTTTAACTATCCTATGTCAGTTTTCGTTAATATTAACATAAATTAGTTGGAAAAAATGATGCAAAATTTATTGATTTTTCATTCATGTAAATTATAAATTTTGGATAATTTTCCAATCAATAAAATACAACATTCATTCACTCCTTACTTTATAATTTTTTTCATTTAAATTGAATTTCTAGTTTGAATTAAATACTTAGTTTTAATATATTACTAATTTACTATCAAACTTTACACTAAATAATAGACAATTAAACATAACAAACATATATACACATAATGAAAAAAGAAATTTCTTTTACGTTCAAAACCTCAAGTATTATTATATTAAGTAGTATATTTTTATAATCTCTAAATTATATATATTTAATATTTTAACATATACATATAGTGTATATAGTTTGTATGTATATTGTTTCAACTTTCAAGTGATATTTTAAGTAGTATATATTCTATATATTGGTGTTCATATTCTTTATATATTAAAATAGTATATATTTAATGTGTATATGTTTTTAAAGTAGTATAATATGTAGTGTATATGTGACTATATGTTATATGTGTATATATTTTCTAAAGTAGTATGTATATACTATATAGTATATATATGTTGTATGCATATTATTTAAAGTAGTACATATATTATATGGTACGTATATATGTGTATATATCTTCAATAGACCTTAAAGTAGTAAATATTTAACGTATACATGTGTATATGTTTCTAAAGTAGTATGTATATAGTGTATATATGTTGTATGTATATTATTTAAAGTAGTACATATATTATATGGTACATATATATGTGTATATATTTTCAATAGACTCTAAAGTAGTATATATATTTAACGTATACATGTGTATGTAATTTTGTATTCAAATTTTCAAAAGTAGTATATATATAGTGTATGCATGTTGTATGTATATTATATAAAGTAGTACATATATTATATCGTACGAATATATGTGTACATATTTTGTACACACTCTAAAGTAGTATATATATTTAACGTATAGTCGTATACATGTGTATATGTGTATATATTTTCTAATGTAATATATATATAGTGTATATATGTTGTGTGTATATTGTTTAACATATTTAAAATGTATATAGATGGATATATATAGTGTATATTGAAAAAGAAAACTTTTAATTTCATTTTATTTTTATTTTTGATCGGGTTGGACCGGTAAACCCTTAATGGGCCGATCCCGATTTATTTTTTGGAAAATTACTATTGGGCCTAAAACTGAACCGGCCCGTTAACACAGGCCCAGAATTGGACCAGCCCACGAACCGGTTAAAAAAGGGTCGGATCCGGGTTGACCCGACCCAGCCCCGTTGACAGACCTAGGACCCATAGACAATAAATATATCATATTTAAATTTGTCAAATATTCACACATGAAAAGACGTATGGCCTAATAGCTTAAGGTTTTAAAATGAAACAATTGCACACTTTATAACAGAACCCCACATTATCAAATTACATAATCAACAAAAGTTTTAATCTATAGACGAAGAATTAAAGTTGCCTGCTTTTATGTTCTATTTATATGTAATTTCACCTCCACTAAAGTTTTTTTTTCTCTTTCTAAACCTTTATGTCCCTGTTATTCACGAATCTACTGCACCCGAAAAGCAAAAAAAAAAGAAAAAGAAAATGAAGTGTAATAAGTTGAGGAGTTACTGGAAAAATGAAATCTAGCAATCTTCTTATCATATGTCTATTAACCAGTGATTACACTGCTTTCATTAATGATTACTCCATCTGTCCCATATTAGTTTGTCATTTTACTAAAAATAATTATCTTATATTAATTGATCGTCTTACTAAATTAAAAAAGAATTAATTAAATTAATCAGTGATTATATTGCTTTCAGTAATGATTGCAATAGATGGGTAAAGTGGTCCGAATTTTCACCTTTAATCAAAAATTTTAAATTGATCAAATCATGAAATCATATAGCCAAAGAATGAAGTTCAATTGCGAATCACCCTTATTAAAAACAAAAGTAGGCAAATAGAATACAAACTAAGTTTTCCCTTTATATATGTAATATTGGCCACATGAATAAAATGAATTTTTTAATCGTAATAAGTAACACATTATTAAAAGTTTGTTCCATATTGCAGATTCAATTTGTTCTATATTGCAGATTCAATCATAGTATCATTGTTGGTTTTGAATGGAAACTTGTGTGTAGCATGCATTGTTCTCCTTTTAGGGGGGTTGTGCGGTGCTAATCCAGGGAGAAAAATGAACAAATATTTAGTTTTAGAGTCGCCATATAAGAGCATTGGAATTACAACAAATATAGGAGAATGAAGGTACAAAAATTCGTGTATAAAATTTGACATATTTCAAACAATTTTTGCGTGAAGTCTGGCCATGCAAACAAAGCCAAATATTGGACTTGATTTTTTGAAGTTCGGCCATTTTTTATTAAAGGTGTGACATTATCAATTCTAAAACTTCGGATATTTTTCTAGATTTTGACGAGGTCAAACTTTAAATACATATCGACTTGTCAAGACCGATTTCAATCAATTCTACTGAAGTTGTGGCCTTGACCGGGCCTAAATTCAGACTTTTTCTGAAAATCATTAACTTGTCTTCGTATCTCAACAATCCAACAGATCCATTTTATTCATTAGCTTATTTTAGAATTTCCACAATACAGCAGATGACTCAATGCCTAAATCTACCTCAAATGAACTTAAATTTGAAATATAAACTCCACATAATAAAACATAAACCCAAATAATTAATTCGTCAAAAATAACAAACCCCTCCCCCCTCCCCCCCAAAAAAAATTTAAAAACTAACAGATCCGTTTTGTAAAATTAGGGATTTGCCATTGTTCCAAAGTTGTTTCAATAAACATCCGTCTGATTTAAATTGATCTTTTTATCTGAAATTCAAGACCTACTTCTTCAAAACATTATACTTTGATTTCTATAAATTCAAAAAATATTACTTCATCCTCCCAAAAATTGTCTTCCCTCCATTTTATAAGTGCCTTTTTGAGTTGTGATTTTAATTTCTTCCTGAATAAATATATATATTTAAGTGTTCAAGGATATTTTGCTCATAATCTTTCTAATATGTCCTTTAAGTTTAAATATAGTAATCCATGTCAATTTAAAAAGAGATAAAATTTAATTAGGAGTAAGTTGGTAAAATTATTTTTAATTTTCTAGAAGTGAGTTATTTATTAAAGGGTGTGTCCAAGCCAAAAAGAGCACTTATTAAAAAAAAGGAAAAATTTCAGAAATAGTAACTATAGAGCCTTAATTATAACTTTTATAGCAACAGTTACAAAATTACAAAAAATAGCATTATGTATTATATATTTGAGTAAACTATTGCTATTTAAATACATATACAATTAAAGATTCTATTCCTAATTTAACTCAAATCTGCTTGGGTTCAATAAGGGAAAAACGGTTCCTTAATTTAAGGCACATTTAATTTTATAGATTTCTTAATCTTTAAAACTCTTTTTTTACCACAACCGTTAAATTACAACTACTAATTCAAATTCAAAAACAGTTTTCATAATCAGCTTCTCAATCCAAATCCAAAATAAAGATTCATATTCAAAAATGTATTCCTTCAAGTTATCTTTTATGCCGATCGACTAACATTTTGAAGAAAAGATTAAAAATACAACGGTGCAATTACAGGTATTGATCATCAACTTAATTCTATTTGTGGTTTTACTAAAATAAAAGTGCGAAATTTGCTGAAGAAATTGTAACAAATTTGTGTAGCAGTCGAAGGTTTTACAAAATTTGAGATCGTATATCAATTTTCTCATCAGTTTTCGAAAAAAATTGTTTGAGCGAATTTTTTTTTTCAATTTCAAATTTGCCCTTATTGTTCTGTCAATTGAAAGTTGAGATGAAATTTTATCATTAAATTTGAATATTAGTTTAGGATAACTAGTGTTTGACTAATTTTTTTTTTGAATTTGTTTTGCATTTTTGTATAATCAAATTTGTTGTTGTTATAGTACGTATTTGAGATTTAATTTAATTTTTATTATTTTATAATGTTTGGAGATTGACAATGGGAAGCATAACTGTTCTTATTAAACACTATGGTAGATGGACATATGAACAACAATATGAAGATTTCATCAGTGATGCGATATTGCTGAGCATAAAGACTATGTATAACCAACTGTACACACTACTAGCTTCACACATTGATGTTGATTTGAACTGCAAATGCATTCAAATCGAATATCAATTAACAGATAGTGCAGGAAAAATATGTATATATAATGACATGAGTTTGAAGGTCTATATTATGTAGAAAAAAGAGTTGAAAAATACAAGTATTTTGCCTTTGTATTTAAGTGTTTCTGACAAGGATACTGTAACTCCCCGAATCTGGTACCCGAAACGCTACACGATGCTCATGGCCCTGAAGGACCACAATCTAACCCATGAATGATATCTGCAACTGAGCACTGAATAATAATAATATCGTAAATGCGGAAACATGAACTGAAAGACCATAAGGTTCAATACTGGTACACAACTGAAAATATGGTATAACAATACCAAAGCAACTAAAATAACTATATGAACATGTTATAGTCTGAAAGTCTCTAACTGTCTGAATAAGGAGTTGATGGGACATGTCCCCAACTAACTTCATGTATTGAAATAAATGAATACTGAAAGAATAACATAATCAAATAATAGCATCCTCGAATAATGAGGACTCACTGCTGACTCTGACTGCTGAAACTGAAATGCTACTGATGCTCTGGAGCGCGTGCTTTTGAACCTATGGTATAAAATACCATAACATAAATACATTGGTATGATTGAATGTA
>NC_061114.1:180949204-180977457 GCF_002878395.1 Capsicum annuum
TGAGTGACTGTATCTGACAGTCTAGATTCTGATGAAACTAGCTGAGTTCTGTATTATACTGAGTTGGCTAAATCTAACAATCTTGAATCTAAAGAACTATCTGAGTTCTTTTACTAAGACTGAGACTGAAACTGTAATTGAAATTGTGGGAGGTAATCATCTAACCAACATGCCCTAAAACTGAATCGGTGGGGTCCAACCTGTAACACTAGCTGGAAGCGTATCAATATGGTGCCATGGGTAAAGACTAGCTGTGAGTATACCCTCTCTGACAGGGAGCTCTTTCGTCAACCCCTCTTGGTAGGTAACCTAAATGAGATGTATAAATACCTAAATGCGTAGTGTATCTCAAGCGCTGGCTACGTAGTTCTAGAACACAAAGGTTGCTTCTAAGAATCACACCCTTTACTAAATAATAGGTGAGTCCCCATCCTTGGGTTCACTCGGTGCTGAATCCTACTCTCAATTGAATAGACACTAAACTAATTAACTGAACTAAACTGATACTAATGGTATTGCTTAACGGAGCTAAACTAAGTTTACTGAGTTTTGTTGACTGACGAAATGCTACTGAGATCTGAGGACTGGCTGAGAGTACTAAAGTTACTGAGATTACTGAGTACTGAGATCACTGAGATTACTAAACTACTGAGATTACTGAGATTTTTGAGATTTCTAGGTTTTCTTAAGTCACATGACTGGCTGAGTTCTATGGATCATGGCTTGACTGAGGATATCGTGAAAACATGACACTGACTCTAGGCACACAACTATATTTTTCGGGTATAAATACCCCCAGGACTCGATGGGAGAAAACTGACAAAGCATATCACAATCCATAATACCATAAGTTAGAGATTTCATGAAGTACAAGTTCTAAAGCACCACAATGGCTACACATATATCCATAATTTATCGACTAAGACATTTTATCAAACACTTAACGTGCATAAACTTGTACATGAATGGAGATTTCATATTATTATACTAGTATGACACTTTTCCTTCACATAGGCATTTAGTCAAACACATGGGGAGCATGCTTTGGTTATACAATCATCAACACATCTAATAATCATGGATACATTAGTCAACTTATAAAGTGAAGGAGGGTTTATCATGATTATTATGTAAATCTTCATATACTAGGGTCAATCATTAGAATATATAATTTAAAACATGAATCAAAACCCCACAACATCATGAACACGAATTTTAATTCTATTTAATCATGAACATTCATAAATTCATAAATCTTGTATTTTGAAAAGAGATTTTTGAGCTTCATGGGTGAAAGTGACCCATGAATCAACACATGATATACCTTGATACTTGTTTGGGAAGATTGATGGAAGAATCCTTGAGATTTGGATCTTGAATTGGAAATCCTTCTTCTTGTTCTTGAGAGAATTTGAGAGAAAAGAATGTATTTTGGTGAAATGAAGGCTGAATTCAGGGTTTATGGAGCTTTCGGGTGAAGGAAAAATAGCAAAATACCCCTCCACAACCATTTGGAAAATGCTAAATTCAATGGTTGATGACATTGGGTTGATGTCGTCACGTATGTGATAAGTCGTCAGCTCATGTCGTCACTTGATGCTCGAATTTATGAATTTCTACCTAAATCTGACGACATTAGATGATAAGTCATCAGAAATGTCATCATAAATGTGATAAGCTGTCTGATATGTTGTCGGATATGTGATAAGTCGTCAGATATGTCGTCACTTAGTTGGCAGGCTAACATGCTGGAGTAAAATGGGTATAAATTTTTGCTCCGATATTGAATTTGGGTAAAATTGGTATCGTTGAAAATCTAATTCAATTATCTATCTGTTAGTGGGTCATGAGCTCAAAAATTCATAGTATAAAGAGAGATATTCTCATTTGAAGTTGACTATAGTAATATCTTTCCCAATAATTCAATCGGTAAGAAATATTTTGATCCGTCTGATAGCTGGGAGTCATTTGAAGTTGTAATATATATCTAACTTACTCATAAAACTATAAAAGAACCATGCTGTACTATGCATGAGCTTGAAACATGGCACTAATATTGGTTTGGATTTTTTTGGGGTATTATATTATCTCCCCCATGGGAATATTCGTCCTTGAATGAGACTGACTGATATGGAAGAAAAGATCAACTGAAGTACGTAAAATACATACACTACTTAAACATGGTTTTGTGACTGATATGACTGATAAGATAAATACATCATGCCGAATATGCATATCTGATGCATGAGTAACTGATTCATGAATGCCTGACTGAGTGTTCTGATGAACTGAGTTTTTCTCAAAACGAGAATGCATATATGATGCATAATTACCTGACTGAACTGATATATGAATGCATGAATGAATATGCAAGAGTACTTAGTCTCAAGTTTGTAATGGGGATCTGAGCATGAACTCAATACCAAGCTTGTAGTGGTAATTTAAACATGGAACTGAGTAAGTTCAAGAGTAACTGATACCAAGTTTGTAATGGTAATTTGAACATAGAACTGAGTAAGTTCAAGAGAAACTGTTATGTAAACTGAAAATACTAATGACCCCATGATTATGCTAGAAGTATGAATGGATTGGAGCTAGAGAACATGACTGAAACTGAGACATAACACATAAACTAAATTTCATAAACTAAACTGAGCCCCTAAATACATGGCTCACAACTGAGATTTGAACTTGAGGGTCAACTTATGAGTATCCCCTAATCCAAACTGAATTCATTACATGAGGAGAGAATGAGACTTTTATGTTATGAAAATTTGGGGACTCATAGTGTATCTCCCTTTGGGACACTATGTCCCTTGAAGAATACTGACTTGTCTGAGATACTGAGGGAAAATTGAGGTGGTGTGAAAGGCCCCTACGAACTAAATCGTGATTGAATGTCTGGGATCTAAAACTGAATCATAATACATTAATTGAGCTGAGCTTGTATCTATCTAGTTGGTTCATCTAAGAATGGTTACATTCATAAGGCTTCGGATAGTACATCTAGATGGAAGGGACGGGAACCCAAGCCATGCGTACTTGTCCGTCTGATTGCTAAACTAAATTACTGGACTTGCGGACTAACTCATATTCAAAACTTATAATAGATTAGAGCCTTTCTCTAATACTCTTTCTGTAGAGTTCTAGTGACTTTGGGATGCAAGGAAACCTTGGAGTGATCTAATTAAAATAGCTGAATAAAAAAATCATCATTTGGCTAAATTTTGGTGAGATTAGTTGAGGCCTACGAACACGATTTAAGATGAAGTGACTAAGCCTCCTGTACTGTAATTGAGACTACTGAAAGATTCACTTGGGTGATGAGCACGAGTGCAAAAATATACTAACTTATCTAATTAATTGAATAACTGATAGCTGAATACTGGGTCTGCTAGGCTGAACTATACTTAGTCTGAATAACTGGACTGAGACTATAGAGTATTATACATAGGAGGTAAGGACTAACTAAGTAACATGAGGTGACTGAGCATTGATTCATGAATCTGTATTATTTGTGAATATGAGACCAAGTGTACTGCATAGTTTGGAAACATTCCATATACTGAGGTATTGAAATACCTATAACTGAGTAACTGATAACTGTACGCTATGGCCAAGCAAGTCTAAAATTAAACTGAGTTTTCTGATCTAATTATGGAACTGAAGCTGACACTATAACTAAGACTGTAACTAGGACTCATAATGGAGCTAAATATCGAGTTTTGATAGTTGAATAATGATAATTGAATGTTGATAACTATGGTTTAGACTGATACTAAAGTACAAAATTCTGAGACTGAACACTAATTAGTGGGTATCGAATAATAAAACTGTAACTGAGATGGCAACTGAATTTTGATAGTTACACGACGGGGGCTAACATAAGTTAAATATCTGAATTCACACTTATACTCTGTACTTTCCCAACTTCTAAATACAACCTCTTGCTAGACGTTTACTTGCACACTAACATGAGATTCAAGCCTATCTTCATAACTACACCCTTGTGTAAAACAAACATGCAATAATCTTCTCTTAACATAAAACATTTACTCTCTCCCATCTAAGAACCTGCTCATCACTACACTATTTCCACAAAGAGAGCTCACTGAAGGGTTAAATCAGGAGGACCAGAAGCATGAATAGACACTGACTGAACTTGACACATGACTGAAACCTGAGTAATAGAATGTCAACAACATGTATTTACTAAAAAGGTCTGAACTGAGGATATACATGACATAGTCGGAATTTATCTGATCAGTGGGGGCATATCATGAGTCATGGAAGCTGAGTATACTTGTAAAGCATGATATATGTACATGAGTATGAAATACATGACTTGAGGTTGGATTTTCTATGTTTATGAGACATGATTCGTAATACTGAGTAAGTTGGAACTCCTTATGTGGGGAATTGGAAGCGTACAAGATTCTATGAAAAACGTGTGAATATAAGCTGTGTTCATAGAACTGAGTTATGAAACATGTATAGGCATCATGCTGACTGAAGTACAAAACTTGTACTGAGATAAGGATGGATCGGGAATCATATTCCCTTAATGCTTTTTCTATACATACTAGCACTACTACTGGAATTATGAGAGCCTAACTTAGTTACTTGATTTATCATCTCCTCCTTAACTTCAAGCCATCATCTTAAGTCTGTGAATACTTTACTAAGCTCTGGACTGAATTACAATCATCACCACATACTTACACTCTGTTCGACACATGTTTGCCTTACTAAATACATTATCTGCTACTGTTTCCTCATACACTACTAATATCATATTTCCTAATTCATATCCACCTCTACACACTTAATTTCAAATCAATAGTTTTAATTTCTTGCTTGGCCTTCTCAAGCCTACTGATTTACTTTGTTACAAATATCCCCATAAATACATAATCTATTTAATCTAGATGATATTATCCCAACTCTACTACTGCCAAACTCCAGGGTTCATGCTTCTAACTCTAGGTCTATACAATTATAGGATTCTGAGAAGGGATCTGATGGCATATCTAAATTCGAGTTCAAGAATGAGTTCTTATGTTCATGAATAAAATCTGTAAAACTTTGGGATAGAATTGGATTGATGGGATACTTTGAGTCTGTGACCAATCCCATAACTGACTGCAGGGACTATCTGAGAAAGCCCTATCTCTAGGACTTAAGCTTCACTAATTCTGGAACCTTGAAAGTAAGGTGGAGTTGAAATGAATGGAGCATGATAAGAATCTACATGAGTTTCTTAGAGGACCTTTCTATAGCACGATATGAGTCATGAAAGAAGGGAAACTATTCCTAAAATATCTCATAGCCTCCTACACATAAGTGTGGTGCACAATATACCGATACACAAGACTCTACTAGATGCGGCTTTCAGACTTCCTAGGATACTATTAGACCTTAGGCTCTGATATAAAGTTTGTAATACCCCAAATCTGGTACCTAAAATGCTACAAGGTGCTCATGAACCTGAAGGACCACAAGCTAACCCATGACTGATATCTGTAACTGAGCACTGAATAATAATAATAATATCGTAAATGCAAAAATAACTGAAAAACCATAAGGTTCAATACTGGTACATAACTTAAAATATGGTATAACAATTCCAAAGCAACTGAAATAACTTTCTGGACATGCTATAGTCTGAAAGCGTCTAACCTTCTGAATAGGGAGTTGATGTGACATGTCCCCAACTAACTCTATGTACTAAAATAAATGATTACTGAAAGAATAACATAATCAAATAATAACATCCTCAAATGACGAGGACTCATGTAGACTTTGACTGCTAAAACTGGAATACTACTGATGCTATGGAGCACGTGCTTCTGAACCTATGGTATAAAACACCATAGTGCAAATGCGTTAGTATGATTGAATGTACTGGTATGCAAGTGAGGTAGGCTAAATTCAGAAGGGTCATAAGCATGAACAATACTAACTGGCTGAATAACATAAACGTAAGAATACATGCATGATTACGTAACTATAACGGTGGTCGTGATAGGACTGAATACTTAGTTCAGACTACTAAGTCTTCTAAATACATGGATTTACTGATATCTGAGTATGTGAATACTGGGATACTAAATAACTAAGTCTATTAATATTGATATATTTGAGTCACTAATAAGTGAGAAACTGATACTGTATTACTAAATACTAAGCGACTGATACTATGTTACTAATACATGAATAACTGTTTCTAACAGTTCTGGTTATGAAGAACTGGTCTGGTTGATTGTACCTACCAGTCGTGTATCTGGATATATATATATATATATATATAACATGAGTTATTGATAAATGATATAGCTGATACTGAGTGACTGTATATAACATTCTAGATTCTGATGGAACTAGCTGAGTTCTGTACTATATTAAGTTAACTATATCTGTCAGTCTTGAATTTGAAGAACTATCTGAGTTATTTTACTGAGACTGAGACTAAAACTGTAATTAAAACTGTAGGAGATAATGATCTAACCGACATGCCCTGAAACTGAACTGGTAGGGTCCAACCTGTAACCCTAGTTGAAAGGATGTCAATACCGTGTAACGGGTAAAGACTAGCTGTGAGTATATCCTCTCTGACAAGGAGCTCTTCCGTCAACCCCTCCTGGTAGGTAACCCAAATGAGATATATAAATCCCTAAACACGTAGGGTGCATCTCAAGCTACGATGGCTACGTAGTTCTGGAACACAAGGATTGCTTCTAAGGATCACACCCTCTACTAAATAACAGGTGAGTCCCCATCCTTGGGTTTACACAGTGCTGAATCCTACTCCCAACTGAATAGACACTGAACTGATTAACTGCACTAAACTGATACTAATGGTATTGCTTAGCGGATCTAAACTGAGTTCACTGAGTTTTGTGGATTGACAGAATGCTACTGAGATCGGAGGATTGACTGAGAGTACTGAAGTTACTGAGATTACTGAGTACTAAGATCACTGAGATTACTGAACTATTGAAATTACTGAGATTTCTGGGTTTTCCTGAGTCACATGACTGATTGAGTTCTATGGATCTTGGCTTGACCGAGGATATCATGAAAACATGACACTGTCTCTAGGCACACAACTATATTTTTTGGGTATAAATACTCCCAGGACTCGATGGGAAGAAATTGACAAAGCATATCACAACCATAATACCATAAGTTGGAGATTTCATGAAGTAAAGGTTCTAAAGCACCAGAATGGGTACACATATATCCATAATTCATTGACTAAGATATTTCATCAAAAACTTTACATGCATAAATTTGTACATGAATGGCGATTTCATATTATTATACTAGTATGACACTTTTCCTTTACATAGGCATTTTTTCAAACACATGGAGATCATGCTTTGGTTATACAATCATCAACACATCTAATAATCATGGATACATCAGTTAACTTATAAAGTGAAGGGGGGTTTATAATGATTATTATGCAAATCTTCATATACTAGGGTCAATTATTGGAATATATAATTTAAAACATGAATCAAAACCCATCCCATCATGAACATGAATTGTAATTCTATTTAAATCATGAACATTCATAAATACACAAATCTTGTATTTTGAAAAGAGATTTTTGAGCTTCGTGGGTGAAAGGGATCCATGAATCAACACATGATATACCCTGATACTTGATTTGGGAAGATTGATGGAAGAATCCTTAAGATTTGGATCTTGAATTGGAAATCCTTCTTCTTGTTCTTAAGAGAATTTGAGAGAAAAGAATGCATTTTGGTGAAATGGAGGCTGAATTCAGGGTTTATGGAGCTTTGAGGTGAAGGGAAAATAGCAAAATACCCCTCCAAAACCTATTGGAAAATGCCGAATTCAACGACTGATGACATTGGGCTGATGTCGTCACATATGTGATAAGTCGTCAACTCATGTCGTCACTTGATGCTGGAATTTATGACTTTCTACCTAAGTCTGACGACATTAGCTGATAAGTCATCAAAAATATCATAAGAAATGTGATAAACCGTCAGATATGTCGTTAGAAATGTGATAAGCCGTCAGATATGTCGTCACTTAGTTGCCATGCTAACATGCTGGAGTAAAGTGGTATAACTTTTTGCTCTGAAATTGAATTTAGAAGAAGTTGGTATCGTTGGAAAGATAATTCAATTATCTATCTGTTGGTAGGTCATGAGCTTAAAAATTCATAGTATAAAGAGAGATATGCTCATTTGAAGTTGACTATAGAAATATCCTTCCCAAGAGTTCAATCGATAAGGAATTTTTTAATCCGTCTGATAGCTGGGAGTTATTTGAAGCCGTAATATACATCTGAATTACTCATAAAACTATAAAAGAACCATGATGTACTATGCATGATCTTGAAACATGGCGCTAATATTGGTATGGATTTTTTTGGGGGTATTACATTTTCTTCCTTTGGGGATATTCGTCCTCAAATGAGACTGACTGAGATGAAAAAAAAAGATCAACTAAAGTACGTTCAAGACATACACTACTTAAATATAGTTTCGTGATGGACATGACTGATAAGCTGAATACATCATACTGAATGTGCATATCTGATGCATGAGTAACTGATTCATGAATGCCTGACTTAGTGTTCTGATGAACTGAGTTTTTCTAAAGATGAGAATGCATATCTGATGCATAATTACATGTCTTAACTAATATATGAATGTATGGCTGAATATAGAAGAGTACTTAGTCCCAAGTTTGTAATGGGGATCTGAGCATGAACTGAATACCAAGTTTGTAATAGTAATTTGAACATAGAACTGAGTAAGTTTAAGAAAAACTGATGATACCAAGTTTGTAATGGTAATTTGAACATGGAACTGAGTAAGTTCAAGAGAAACTGTTACGTAAACTAAAAAATACTAATGACCCTATGATTATGCTAGAAGTATGCATGAACTGGAGCCCGAGAACATGACTGAAACTGAAACATGACACATAAATTGAATTTCAGTAATTAAACTAAGCCCCTAAATACATGGCTCATGATTGAGATTTAAACTTGAGGGCCAACTTATGAGTATCCCTTACTCCAAATTGAATTTATTAGATGAGGAGAGAATGGGATGCTTATGTTATAAAAATTTAGGGGTTCATAGTGTATCTCCTCCTTGGGACGCTATGTCCCTTGAAGAATGCTGGCTTGTCTGAGATACTAAGGGAAAATAGAGACGGTGTGCAAGGCACCTACGAACTGAATCGAAATTGAATGTCTGGGATCTAAAACTAAGTCATGATACATGAACTAAGCAGATCTTATATCTATATAATTGGTTTATCTAAGAATGGTTACATTTATAAGGCTTCAGATAGTATGTCTAGATGGAAGAGATGGGAACCCAAGCCATGCGTACTTGTCCGTCTGACTGCTAAACTTAGTTACTGGACTTGTGGACTAACTCATATTGAAAACTTATAATAGATTGAAGCCTTCCTCTAATACTCTTTCTGTAGATTTCTAGTGACTTTGGGATGCAAGGAAACCTTGGAGTGATCTGATTAAAATAGTTGAATAAAAAATCATCATTTGGCTAAATTTTGGTATGATGAGTTGAGGCCTATGAACAAGATTTGAGATGAATTGAATAAGCCTCATGTACTATAATTGAGACTACTGAAAGATTCATTTAGGTGATGAGCATGAGTGCAAAAATATACTAACCTATCTGATTAACTGAATAACTGATAGCTGAATTCTGGATCTGCTAGGATGAACTGTACTTAGTCATAATAACTGGACTGAGACTATAGAGTATTATACATAGGAGGTAAGGACTAAATGAGTAATATAAGGTGATTGAACATGGATTCATAAAGTCTATATTATTTGTGAATATGAGACCAAGCGTACTATATGATTTGGAAACATTCCATAGACTGAGGTATTGAAATACCTATAACTGAGTAACTGATAACTGTACGCTATGGTCAAGTAAGTCTAAAATTAAACTGAGTTTTCTGATTCGATTACGGAACTAAAGCTGTCACTATAACTAAGATTTAACTAGGACTCATAATAGAGCTAAATGCTGACTTCTGATAGTTGAATACTAATAACTGAACATTGATAACTGTGGTTTAGACTGATACTAAAGTACTAAATTCTGAGACTAAACACTAATTACTGGGTACTGAATACTGAAACTGTAACTGAGATGGCAACTGAATTTTGATAGTTACACGACGGGGGTTGACATAAGTTAAAGATCTGAATGCGCACTCACACTCTGTACTTTCCCAACTTCTAAATACAACCTCTTGCTAGACGTTTACTTGCACACTAACATGAGATTAAAGTCTATCTTCATAACTACACCCTCGTGTAAAACAAAAATCAACTATCTTCTTTTAACATAAATATTTACTCTCTCCCATCTAAGCAACTGCTCATCACTACACTGTTTTCACAAAGAGAGCTCACTGAAGGGTTAAATCAAGAGGGCCTACAGCATGAATAGACACTAACTGACTTGACACATGACTGAAACCTAAGGAAGAGAATGTCAACAACATGGATTTACTAAAAAAGTCTGAACTGAGGACATACATGACATAGTCTAAATTTTTTTGATCAGTGGGGGCGTAGCATGCATCATGGAAGCTGAATATACTTGTAAAGCATGATATATGTACATGAATTATGAATTACATAACCTGAGGTTGGAGTTTCTGTGTTCATGAGACATGATTCATAATACTAAGTGAGCTGGAACTCCTTATGCGGGGAATTGGAAGCGCACAATGAAAATCGTGTGAATATAAGCTATGTTCATGGAACTGAGTTATGAAACATGTGTAGGCATCATGCTGACTGAATTACAAAACTTGTACTGAGATAAGGATTGATCGGGAATGGTCTTTCCTTACTACTTTTTCTATACATATTAGCAGTACTACTGGAATTCTAAGAGCCTGACTTGGTTATTTGATCTATCAACTCCCACTTAACTTTAAGCCATCATCTTAAGTATGTGAACACTTTATTAAGTTCTTGACTGAACTGAAATCATCACCGCATACTTACACTCAGTTCGACACATGCTTGCGTTACTAAACACATTATCTGCTACTATTTCCTCATATACTACTAATATCACATTTCCTAATTCACATCCACCTCTACACACTTAATTTCAACTCAATAGTCTTAATTTTTTGCTTGCACTGTTCAAGCCTACTGATTCACTTTGGTATAACTATCCCCATGGATACAGAATCTATTCAATCTGGATGATATTATCCCAACTCTACTACTGCCAAACTCTAAGGTTTATGCTTCTAGCTCTAGGCCTATGCTATCATAGGATTCTGAGAAGGGATCTGATGGTATATCTAAATTTGGGTTCAAGAATGAGTTCTCATGTTCATGAATAAAATCTGTACAACTTTAGGATAGAACTGGACTGATGGGATACTTTAAGTTTATGACCAATCCCATAACTGACTGCAGGGACTATCTGAGAAAGCCATATCTCTAGGACTTAAGCTTCACTATTTGTGGTACGTTGAAAGTAAGGTGGAGTTAACATGAGTGGAGCATGATGAGAATCTACTTGAGTTTCTTAGAGGACCTTTCTACAGCATGATCTGAGAGATGAAAGAAGGGAAACTGTTCCTAAAACATCTCATAGCCTCCTGAACAGAAGTGTGGTTCAAAACATACCCTTATACAAGACTCTACTAGATACGACTTTCAGATTTCCTAGGACACTATTGAACCTTAGGCTCTGATACCAAGTTTGTAATCCTGAATATGGTACTCAAAATGCTACACGATGCTCATGACGTCGAAGGTCCACAAGCTAACCCATGACTGATATCTGTAACTGAGCACCAAATAATAATAATAATAATATCATAAATGCGGAAACATGAACTAAAAGGCCATAAGGTTCAATACTGGTACATAACTGAAAATATGGTATAATAATACCAAAGTAACTGAAATAGTTATCTAAACATGCTGTAGTCTGAAAGCCTCTAACTGTCTGAATAACGAGTTGATGTGACATATCCCCAACTAATTCCATGCACTAAAATAAATGAATACTGAAAGAATAACATAATCAAATAACATCCTCGAATGATGAAAACTCACTGCAGACTCTGACTGCTGAAGCTGAAATGCTACTGATGCTCTGGAGTGCGTACTTTTGAACCTGTGGTATAAAATGCCATAGCACAAATACGTTGGTATGATTGAATGTACTTGTATGCAAGTGAGGTAGGTTGAATGTAAAGGGGTCATATGCATGAACAATGCTGACTGACTGAATAACATAAACGTGAGAATACATGCATGACTAAGTAACTGTAACTGAGGTTGTGATAGAATTGAATACTGAGTTCAGACTATTGAGTCTACTAACAACATGGATTTACTGATATCTGAGTATGTGAATACTGGGATACTAAATAACTGAGTCTATTGATATTGATATCTGAGTCACTAATAAGTAAGAAAATGATAATGTATTACTAAATACTGAAGGATTGATACTATGTTACTGATACATGAATAACTGTTTATAATAGTTCTGGTTATGAAGAACTGGTCTAGTTGACTGTACCTGTCAGTCGTGTATCTGGATATATATATATATATACATATATATAAAACATGAGTTACTGATAACTGATATAGCTGATACTAAGTGACTGTAAGTGACAGTCTAGATTCTGATGGAACTAGCTGAGTTTTGTAATATACTGAGTTGACTATATCTGACAGTCCTAAATTTGAAGAACTATTAAATTTCTTTTATTGAGACAGATACTAGAACTGTAACTGAAACTGTAGGAGGTAATCATCTAATCGACATGCCCCGAAATTGAACTGGTGGGGTCTATCCTGTAACCCCAGCTGAAAGCATGTCAATACCGTTCCACGGGTAAAGACTAGCTATGAGTATACCCTTTCTAACAGGGAGCTCTTTCGTCAACCCCTCCTGGTAGGTAACCTAAATGAGATGTATAAATCTCTAAATGCGTAGGGTGCATCTTAACATACGCTGGCTATGTAGTTCTGGAACATAGGGATTGCTTCTAAGGATCACACCCTCCACTGAATAACAGGTGAGTCCCCATCTTTGGGTTCACTCGATGCTAAATCCTAGTCCCAACTGAATAGACACTAAACTGATTAACTGAACTGAACTGATACTAATGGTATTTGTTAGTGGAGCTAAACTGAGTTCACTGAGTTCCGTTGACTGATAGAATGCTACTGAGATCTGAGGACTGACTGAGAGTACTGAAGTTACTGAGATTACTGAGTACTGAGATCACTGAGATTACTGAACTACTGAGATTACTGAGATTTCTGAGATTTTTGGATTTTCCTGAGTTACATGGCTGACTGAGTTCTATGGATCATGGCTTGCCTGAGGATATCGTGAAAACATGACACTGACTCTAGGAAAACAACTATATTTTTTGGGTATAAATACCCCCAGGACTCGATTGGAAGAAACTGGCAAAGCATATCACAATCCATAATACCATAAGTTGGAGATTTCATGAAGTACAAGTTCTAAAGCACCATAATGGCTACACATATATCCATAATTCATTGACTAAGACATTTCATCAAACACTTGACGTGCATAAACTTATACATGAATGGAGATTTCATATTATTATACTAGTATGACACTTTTCCTTCACATTGGCATTTACTCAAATACATGGGGAGCATGCTTTGGTTATACAATCATCAACACATCTAATAATCATGGATACATCAGTCAACTTGTAAAGTGAAGGGGGTTTATTATGATTGTTATACAAATCTTTATATATTAGGGTCAATTATTGGAATATGTAATTTAAAACATGAATGAAAACCCCACAACATCATGAACATGAATTTTAATTCTATTTAAATCATGAACATTCATAAATACACAAATATTGTATTTTGAAAAGAGATTTTTGAGCTTCATTGGTGAAAGGGACCAATGAATCAACACATGACATACCTTGATACTTGATTTGGGAAGATTGATGGAAGAATCCTTGAGATTTAGATCTTTAATTAGAAAACCCTCTTCTTGTTCTTGAGAGAATGTGAGAGAAAAGAATATATTTTGGTGAAATAGAGGCTTAATTCAGGGTTTATGGAGTTTTGAGGTGAAGGAAAAATACCAAAATATCTCTCCAAAACTATTTGGAAAATGCTGAATTCAATGGCTGATGACATTGGGCTGATGTCGTCACATAGGTAATAAGTCGTCAGCTCATGTCGTCACTTGATGCTGGAATTTATGACTTTCTGCCTAAGTCTGACGACATTAGCTGATAAGTCATCAGAAATATCGTCAGAAATATGATAATCCGTCAGATATGTCACCAGAAATGTGATAAGGCATAAGAAATATCGTCACTTAGGTTCCAATCTAACATGCTGGAGTAAAATAGGTATAACTTTTTGCTCCGATATCAAATTTGGGAGGAATTAGTATCGTTGAAAATCTAATTCAATTATCTATTTGTTGGTGGGTTATAAGCTCAAAAATTTAAAGTATAACGAGAGATATGCTCATTTGAAGTTGACTATAGCAATATCCTTCTCAAGAATTCAATCGATAAGAAATTTCTGATCCGTGTAATAGCTGGGAGTTATTTGAAGAAGTAATACATATATAACTTACTCATAAAACTATAAAAGAACCATGATGTACTATGCATGAGCTTGAAACATGACACTAATATTGGTTTTGGATTTTTTTCGGGGTATTACAGATACTTTCAGCACATTGGTAAGTTTATCATTATGTAATGCCGAAAGTATAAAGATGCCTGTCACTGCGAGTAACGTGATAAATATAAGTACTGAAAGAGCATTAATTGTTCCTGCTTCATAAGAATGTTTGAATGTATTTGAAATGGATACAACTAGAGTTATTATCTCGGACCCACATCACAAACATATTGAGGTTGAATAAGTTTATCTCGAAAAGTGTATTAAAATCGGTGATGAAAGATTATACAATTTGGAGACGTTTTAATCACTATCTGTAAGATCTAGTAAAATCTGATAAATGTATTCTGCATTTAATTTTTTCTTTTTCAATGTTTGTTAATTGTATTTGAGTATATGTATTTATTTTTGTTTGCAATTATACATTGTTGTGCAGATTCAGTAATTGTGGATTTTTATTTCGTGCATCTGCTATCGGTGAATCTGAAATGTTTACTATAGGAGAATTTTTAGCAGAACATACCTATCCGATCAAAGATACGATTTATCCTAAATTTCATTCTATTAGTAAGTTGATTGGTGGTATAGTCAAACCAAAGTTTAAAAGCCACAAGCAAAAATACAGTCCAACTGAGTATGAATTTAACATATATTATGTGTTGGCAAGCTATGAAACAAGCACTTGAAGAGTTAAGAGGGAAACCATCAACATCATATGGAAAACTACCTGCATACATACATGTGTTGAACACTAGTTATTTATCTAGGTTCACATATAAGAATGAAAATGAATGCAGACAATGAGTTTTTATATATATTTTTAGCACTAACTATATTTATCCAAGGGTTCGATCATTGTAGATCTGTCATAGTTGTTGATGCAAGTCATCTCAGAGGATTGTATACTAGCACTTTCGTAGCTACATGTACCATGGATGGAGCCGATAAGATATATTAGATAAGTATTTGACTTCAAATATGTTTCCAGCTATATGTATTTATAATATACATATATATTATGTTTATGTGATTAGTGGCAGTTATATACATGTTGTCAGCTATGTGTATTTAAAATACACATATGCAGTATTTTTATTTGTGCACTGAAAGTTAAGTATCTTTCCAGATGCATGTATTTGTAATATACATGTGCATTATTAGATGTGAAAAAAATCGTGTATGCTTATTTTTTTTCAACATGCAGGATATATATTTCCTTTGGCCTATGGAGTACTTGATTCTGAAAATGATGCATCTTGAACTTTATTCTTTGAGAATCTAAAGAAAGCATGTGTGTAGTTTCTGATCGTAATGCAAGCATCATAAAAGCTGTCAATGATGTGTACAATGATGTACCACATTATGCATGTATGTGGCATCTATGAAAAAATGTGAATTTTTTTTTCAAAAATCACATGATGTATTATCAGATATCTTCTATACCATGGCAAAATAATATTCAAAGACTGAATTTCACAAGTTAATGGAGAAAGTGGAGGCCGTTGATGTTAGAGTGAAGAATTACTTGAAATTGACCGGATATGATAAGTGGGCTAGGTCATATGCATCCGTTCATAGAGGATGGACTTTGACATCAAACATTGTTGAGTCCATTAATGCTGCGCTGGTATCAACTAGAGAACTGTCAATATATGATTTTCTAGAGGAAGTTAGATTGATGTTTGGTAGATGGAATTGTGAAAACAAACAGTAGGCGTTTTATACTTTTATAGATCTTATTGGTAAATTTCAAAAAATTCTACAACAGAATGAAGCGGAATGTACACGTATGAAGGTATGATGAAATTTATGTAATCATGTTATATATATAATAGTATTTTTATTTGTTGTATGAATTATATGCTCGTGTACAAATAATAAATTAAAGAAAATATATTTTGTAATAAAAATATATATGCACGACAGAAATATGCATTTTGCAGACTTGCAATATACATATGCTGAGATGAAAAAATACATATGCCAAACTGTATATATTATAACTGTCAAAATAATTTTTGTTTTTCTAATTAATTTTGTTTTAATAATTTCAGGTTATACCTGCATCAGAGTATATCTACACAGTCCATGACAAGTAAAAATATTTTATTGTTTGACTTAAGGAAAAAAATGTTCTTGCAATGTATTTCAATTGGATGAAATACCATGTGTTCATACTTGTGCAGTTCTTGATAGCAAGAATTTTAAGAAGGAACCATATTACTTTGATCTATACAAGCCAAAAGCCGTCTTGAGAACATATGATCTTTCAGTTTATCCTCTACCACACAAAGATGACTGGGTAATTTCAAAGGAAATTATGAATGAGATAGTTCTTCTCCCAAATACAAGCGGCCCCCTGAAAGACCTCCAAAGAAGGACCATGAAAAATTCGGACGAGATATGCTTGGAACGAAAAGCCAAAATTATTATAGTTAATGTGAATTTAAAGGTCATAATAGGCGTTTATGTAGGAAATACAATAAATGATAAGTTGATTGTTGTATTTAGTCAATAAACAATTGTTGATTTTTTTCGTTGAGCAAAATATATATGATTTTAAATTTTGATAAAAATGTTTGATGTTATTGAAGTTGTTATAGTTAAATTGTTGATATTCTTTTGAACTTGTTTAACCGAATTCAATAAGAATCTATTGTAAAATTAGTATATATAACATCTTTGATTTATACCTGAGATATTTTAAGCTACACATACTAAAAATTTAATCTAAAAAGTACATATTAGACTCTTTTAAGTACCTATGAACATCAATAAAAACTAATAATAACTTAACATACTTTTATGTAAACGCTAAACCAAAGTAAAAATACATTAAAGAAATATGTATTACGTAAACAATACATTAAATATCTTTTTTATCAAAAAAAATTCATACATAAGAATGCATTATTCATAAATACATATCCATATTCACTTAAATACTTATATATAAATGGTAAAAATCATTTGTATTTAAATGGAGAACTACATAAATTTTTACGTAGCCAGATAAATATATATTCAAACAAATGTAAGTACATATATCCATAACTGAAAATATATATCCGAACTTGTAAAAAAATATGATTAAATACATATATACATATGTGTTAAGCATAAATACATATGCATGCATAGATATATACATATGTATATCTGCTTAAATATATACATATTCAATATGCATAAATACATATGCATATGCGTTACATAAATACATATGTAAAGGAATGAAGATATGTTTATTCATAAATAAATACGAAAAATTAAATCTATATGCAATTGTGCAGAACAATACAATAAATAAATATTGATTAAAGTACATATGCAAATATATAAAAATACATAGTTCTACATGTGTGTTAGTATATTATTGATAAATATATAAGTCTAACTGAAAAATACACATGCATTAGTTATAAATACAAATGTAAACTTGAATGAACATGTAGAACGTTAAAGTTACACATTAACAAGAAATAAATGAATATGTAGAACATTAAACGAAAATGAATATGTAGAACAATTAACTGTAATGAATATGAAAACTAACCATGAAAATATTTTATTTTAAAATATTAAAGATCAATAATTAAAATATAACAACAAAGAAATAATATGATATCATCTTTGAACATTAAAGTTACTGATGGAAATTAAGAAATATTCAACAAATTATTTCTCTGGCTAATGTTAAGTGTTGTAAGCTATAACAAAATAAAAATACACATCAAATTTCATGCACTTCAGTGTCTTCTGTTATCCCAATTTCATGAGGAGGCCTCATTGGTGCTTCATCATCACTTTGTGCCTTCGCTTCTTCTTTCCTCATACCATAATCCCACAACATTGAAGTATATCTCGTATGAATTAGATTTGAGTCAAAATCAATGAGTGAAACAAGATCACCAAAAGTAAGGCACTCGACATATGTCACCATATATAAACCACAATCCCTGCAAATATATATATATAAATAAGTAAGAATCTGTTCTATAAAAATAATATATATGTATATATACAATTAATATGTATATACATTACTTACAAGCTGCCACTTGGTTGTTGAGGCAAATCCTTCACAGCATAAATAACAAAGATCCATCTTATCATAGGATTTGTAATTTCGATGATTAGCAATATCAATACCCTTTTTCTCATAAAATTTACATGCAACGAGACATATAGGTATAACCTCAACTAACTTTTCAACTTCAGCAAGCACCATCATCATCACCAGCAAATGACAAAGAATCATATACATAAATGCATCTATCATTGAAAGATATAACCGCAAGAACCCAAGGATATTTGACCTTTATGTTGATAGAAATGAAAATATAATCAACCATAAGTCAAGACACTATAGCATGCATGCAAAATCCATTTATATACTCATTCAGATGATATTTCATTCCACCAGTATTAAGAGATGCATCATCAATTCTATACACAGCTAACACATTGTTTACAATGTTCATGAAATTGCAGCTTACGGTGTTGTACTTATATGAACTATTGGGATCATACTTAGATTTCTTTCGCAGATAGCAGAAGCATACATCAATTTGCTACATTACAAAAAAATTTATATTTAAAAGTAAATAATAAAATTAAAACTCAAAGCAACTAACACTACATATGTATATATCAGAACATATAAAATAAAAGCATATGTATATACAAATATACATATTCAAATAATAATAAGCATTTACAAATATAAATATGTAACACTGCAATAAATTTTATTTCAATATACAACTTATTCACATAATAGTACACCACTTACCTCACCAGACCATGATTGGCCAGGAGTACCCATAATATAAAGACAATTCTTTTTTTCCACAAATAAAACTCCAAAATTGATAACTGATATTCTGCTTGCGCTTCTTATAATGTTTTTGTTTGGTGTTTCTATTTTGTCATTAAACATAATGATTCACCATTAACAAAAACTTATATTTAAATATTATTACAATTAATTTCTAACCTATATACCTCTTCGTATGACATTTAAGAAGGTCCAAAGAAAGTCACTTCATGAGCTTGTTGGTAACCTTAGTGTCTTCTATATCATTAATCGGATGAGATATGAATGGATGCTTCTGATTGAATATAATCCCATCAATTGAATCACTTTTTCAAGAAATACGAAACATCTAAGTCATACAAGTAGAGAGATTTTTTTCTTTCATTGAACTTATTTCAATAATTCTTTTAGTTCTTTAATAGGTGCAATTGTTGTAGCTCAGAAATAAAATTTTTTTTTGCTTCCCTTTTGTGCTCTATTTATTGTTAAGACATGCAAAGTATGAAAGATAAATTAAATATCAAAAATAATATAGTAGATGTAATTATACTACTGAACTAAAAATACAATTATATTTCAAACTAATGAAAGAGATGTATTTATAAAATACATCTGAAAATTACTATACAAAATATATACATAATTGTAGCATATGAATTTTGTGCATACAACACTAGTATATATTTAAGTTATCAAACAACAAAATATAAACATGATTCCAAGCTAACAAAAAAATTATGTATTTTAATTGATCAAAATTGTTCCAAATAACCTACTTGTCATAATCAAAATCTAATGAATAACAAAAACAACTTAAACATCAAATACAAATCTTAGTAGTAATCAAAACAAATACATATCTAAAATTTATCATGTCAAAAAAGTGCCACTAATGTATTAGTGCATATTTACAAAATACATATCTACTATTTATAGATTACGTGTTGAATTTATATGAGGATATATACATATGTATTTTACGAATACAAGAGTGGTCCAAATTTAAGTTACAAGAAAAAAATAGAACTAAACATAAATATAAACCTACTCAGTGACAAATACAAAAATTTTACACATATATTAAATACTTAAACTGAATAGTCATTGAATAAAATTCAAAATCATACTTCTTAGCCATTAAAAAAATAAGAAAATACTATTTTTAATATATAAAGTTAACAAAGTTTGTAACCATATAATATATGTTAGTGTACTAACCAGCTGTTGAACCAAAATTCATTGTGAATGGTGACTTTTTGGATATACATGGTAACTTAATTCTTGAGAGATGCATAGACGTTTGTTGTGCTTTATTTGTCGTTGGATATACAACTATACTTCTTTCTTGATTCACATACGCATTAAGACTCAGTAAAAACTTATCAGGAATCGTGACTTGTGAGTCTGGTAAATTTTATTCAGCTTTACTTTTTTCAGTTACTGCTTCATGAATATAGACTGGAGTTTGATTTTACTGATCTAACTTTGATTTATCGACATTATGTTCTAATGGATTTACAATCTTTTTTGCATCACATTCTTTGTCCTGTATATAATGTATAAAAATGTTATAATTTTGCAACATTAGCAAAATAAATAACAGAAAATGTTATCTTGGACTCATCTTTTGGTGATTTATTTTCATTCATTTCTGCAGGATAATCTTCTGATGTGTGTACAATCTTTTCTGCATCATATTCTTTATTCGGTATAAATTGTATAAAAATGTTATAATGTTGCAAAGTATCAAAATAAACAAAAACAGATAATGCTATCTTGGACTGATCTTTTTTTGACTTATTTTCATCAATTTCTGTAGGATAATTTGTATTTTGTATACAAAATATAAAAATCTTGTTAAGGTAAATTTACAGCAAAAGAAAAAATGTAGACAATACACATATTCAGTGTACCTTGGACTCATCTTCTGCTGATGTATTCACAGTCATTTCTGCATCACCTTCTGTGTTTTATTTAAAATTTAGAAATATCTTATAAATGTGAAACATTATCAAAAAAATAAAGGCGTAGAATTCAAGTACCTTAGACTTATCTTCAACTCTCAAATTAGCTTTTATGAAATCAAGATTAATGCTTCTGAGCACCTCATCTGAAAATGAGAACTGAGAATCTGATATATGTGTTTCCCCAATATTATCATCAATGGATTTTGTGTTCTACACAACATGTTGATACAAATTCAATATCAACAATATTTGTCTAGAAATAAAAAATATCATAGATATATTCAGTATACCGGTGATTCACATATATCTCTGACTTTATGTTCATCAATATCAGTTTTATCCTTTCATAAAAGATAAATCAAACGTAAAAAATATTATTATTCTACTATATAAATAGCATGAAACAAATAAATAAATTATTTACCAGAACATTATCTTTATCCTCATTATACACCTCCATCAAACTAGTGCTTCGATCCTTTTGATCTCTTCAGTAACCTGTACCACATATATAATTCTTATATGTAAAGATAAATTCACATTGTATAAAGAAAATAAAATACATATGAATGTAAACAATTAACTTATCAGGGTGCCTTCAGAATTCTTATAAAGATCATGCACAAACATTGAAGTGGATTCATGGTGTGGTGTACTCTTGTCAGCTTCACCCATTGATGGCTTGTCAACTTCATTGTCTTTATCTAATTTTTTCATGTTAAAAAATTATAAAAAATATCAAGATCAATATTAAACTAACTATTTATAATTGCACAACATATGTATATATGATTATATATATCATGATTTGAAAAGTACATAATACAACTGTAAAAATTCAGTACACATTGCATATGTATTTATTCAAATACAACTGCATATGTATTTAACACATCATGTGTTATACATATTATCAAATGCAAATGTATATATGAATATATATATTAGCATGTAGAAAAATACATATTAACAAATAAAAAAAGACACAGCATATTATATATGTATATCTTAATTCATAATACATATCCTGTCTATGTATACAACATAGAAAATTATTTTTTAAAATTATTGTACCTTGTTCTGAGTTATTGCATTCATTATCTGATCACACCTTGATGATACTAGGCCACGAATGAATTTTATCTCTTGACAAACCTGATTCAAAATAAATACATTATAAATAAAAAACAATTCAAATTTTAAACACAAATTGTCTCATTGCGAAACTTTTCAAACACTTTCTTCGAAACAACATCATTTTCATCTACAGAACTGAACGAAGATGAATCAGGTGAGTGGACTGAATAGACTTTTTGCTTGCTGATTGATTTATGTCCTTCCTCTTTGAAGTTACTTTATCTTTTGGTTGAATCGGCATAAAAATTGAAGTCTTGAAAGAAAGCTTCTTTGCAAAATGAGGTGGAGGGGTCCTTTTTGGTGTCTGTTCGTCCAAACCCTTTATGTTGTTGCTTCAACTTTTTCTTGACAGGTGAAGTTGATGAATTGCCATGATATTTTTTTTGGTGATTGAATTTTTTGTGGATATGGCAGACTCTGAAAATCATCATCCGAATTAACCTCATCATCTTTACGACTTACACTTGCAGGAACAACCTTCTTGGGTATCCAAAAGAATGAAATCTCCTTTTGTGTTGGCTCAATATTCTTAAAAGAAACCTATAATTTATATTACATAAAATGAAAAAGTATTTTAGATGGTAACACCAGTGATAGTAGGAAAATAAATAACTGACATTACAAAATATTTAACCTTTACATAAATGCATAAGCATCGACAAATTATATTTTGTATATAAACATATACAAAAACAGTAAATGTATTCACAAATAATCAACATAATGAACAAAAGATATAAAGGAAACTGACCTTGTCATCTGAATCATTAAACATGCTTTTCATAAGAGATTCATATCACGGACGGGGAGTATTTTTCTTCCAATTCAAAAGACGGAGAATTTGATTGTCCACCTTTAAAGCAACATTATGAGAAATAGTGGAACAACACTCGTACAACCAAATTTGAATGGCCAGACGCATTCCATGTAGCATATAAAACTTTCCTTTTAATTTAAGCTTTTTATTCAAGCTTTTGGCTAATTCCTCGAATGCAACAGACCCCCAAGGAGAATCATTGTAGCGATCACTCTCAACCAAATTAAAATGTAGTCATGGAATAACTACAGTATCAACAGTAGACAATAAAAATGCGTGAATAAAATAGAGAATAGCAAACTTCACGGTATCTTCATCATATTTTCCCCCCAATTTTTTTCCAGAAAAAGCATCAAATAATTCTCTTTTCTGAATATACTTAGCACCGTCCAAATATTGCTCAATAATTCTATTCAGAAGATCCTTATCAAGCACAAAATCGTCCTTGTTTGAAACACAATTCAAACCAGTAACCACAAAAAACTCTCTAGGACTGAAATGAAGATTTGTGCCTTCACACGAATGACTATGGCATTTGCAGTACTTTTCTTAGTATCAAGTAACATAATACATCTTTCAAACTGCGCTTGGACCATATAATTTTTCTTCTTCATGAAGACAACAAATATGCTATTATTACAAAAGATCTTGTAGTGATTCTTCGTTAAAATTGACTTAATACAATCTTCAATGTCATTGACCGTATGGCATCCTATATGTGGAGCAAATTTGGGCAATACTTTTTTTATGTATATCTGAACATGCCATACCTATACACCACAAAATTATAATTATATATCAAAATAGTGACATATATGAATTTATAAAATACATCTTAAAGTTACATTATCCCTCCATTATATACAAAAAACTATCATATGTATTTTGTGAATATATGACTGGTGGAAAAATGACCTTCTGGACCCCTGTACTATGTCGGTTTTGTAAGTTGGATACTTCTACTTATATGTTTGTCATCTGGACCCCTGAATCAACTAAAAAACAACATTTTAAATACTTTTTGGGTGAGTGTAATACACTCTCCCACGTCAGCTGCCACATCAGCTGCCATGTGTGCCACATCATCTTCCACATTATTTTTATATATAAAAAATATTACATATTAAAATAAATAAAAAGAAAATCTCCCTTCCTCTTCTTTCTTTCTCTTTCCCCATTTTTTTCCATTTAGTGTTCATCTTTCTCCATTCCCTTTCCCTATTTCTTTCTTTTTGCTGTTTTTCTTTCTTTATTTTTTCTTCTTTTTTTCTTACAGATGAACTTTTTTCAAGGTCACTCTCAATACACACCATCACACACACTCTCAATGAGTTTCCAACAATCATCTTCCATAGATTTTACACCCACACAATAAAAACGCATACACACATAGAGATCCATGGCTTCCTGATATAGAGAAAATAATACAGACACACCCAGCTACCGAGAAAAACACACACACTCAACTCACACACACCACACACTCTTCACTGATATCACGCACGCACACAGATCTGAGAGAGATTGAGCAAGAGAGAGAGAGAACGAAGTAGAGGGGGCATGAGAACTGAGAAAACGACCAAACAAATAGTCATTTCATAACCAAAATAGAAATGGGATAAATTCTCAAACCAACTGGACAACTCAAATGAAATGGATTATGTTGCCGGCTCACTCGTAGCTCACCACTGATGGTATTTCGCTGGTGATTTCAACCACTGGTGATGGGTTTTTCTACAATGGTAAGTTTTGAGTCATTTTTCGATGGATATGGTCGATTCCTGTGAAGAACTTGGTCTCCGGTTTTAATGGGTTATCTTTGTACCTCATCAAAATTCGATCACACTCTCTCCGCTTTTCCCTCGATCTCTCCCGTTCTTGCCCTTTCCTTCATTATTTTCTTACTCTCAATTTCTGCGTTGATCTCTCTCTCCGTGTGTGTATGTGTCTTTTTCAGTAAGAGGTTCGTCTGTGTGTATGAGTTGCAGAACAAAGAAAGATGGTGAGTGTATCGTATATTGATAATGATGGGTGAAGAATTGTTGTTGTGTAGTTGTTAATCCATAAATAAAATAGATGTTTTGTGTGGGTGTATGTAGAGTGAATATGTTATGTGATTGTGTTTTGGTGTATGAGAATGGTGGGGTTAGCGGGCGTTAATGATGGTGGTGGACGGAGGGTGGGGTGGAATGAGGGGTGGGGGAGACGGGGTTGGGGGTGGGATGGGGGGGGGGGGGGGTGGGGAAGGGGGGGAATTTTTATTTTTTTTAAAATTTATTATTTTTTAATTTTTAAAATTATTTTTAAATTAAAAAATTGAAAAAAAGTTGAGTGTCCCTTTTTAATTTTTTTAAATTATTTTAAAATAAAATTGACTAAAAATTGATCCCCACTCGCTCCTTAGGCGAGTGCCTTCATGCTCTTCATCCTACTCAACAATTTCAATGCCACGTAGGCTCGATCAACGGTCAAAGGATGAAAAATGTAGCTTTTTAATGGGTTCAGGGGTCCAGATGACAAACATATAAGTAGAAGTGTCCAACTTACAAAACCGACATAGTACAAGGGTTCAGAAGGTCATTTATATTTAAGTTAACAAACATCAAAATACAAATATCGACATCATCTCATGAATAACAAATACAACTGAGCAAAAAATATAATATTAGCAATAACAAACAAAAAATACATATCTAACCGGTAACAAATACATGTCATATGATTTCAAGCAAACTAAATACATATGTATTTTATTTATAATAACTATGACAAAAAATATGCTTATCAAGAAGAAATAAGTACATGTCTTTGTCTACATCAAATGACTAACAAATACAACTTAGCATCAAATACAAATCTTAGCAGTAAACAAAACAAAAACATATCTAAACTGTAGCATGTATATACTTTACATGTCAAAGCAGTAACACTTATGTATTTACAGAATACATATTATACTAATATTAAAACATATACATATGTATTTTATGAATACAATATGTATTTTAAGTAACCAGAATATAAAATACAACTGAACATCAAATACAAACCTTATCAATGACAAATACAAATATCTTACACATATCTTAAACACAAATACATATCCAATATATACAAAATACATAAAATATTCAATTCTTATCTATAGTAAACCTTTGCACAAAATACAAATTTTACATATAACAGATATAAAATAAAGGCAATTAGGGACTACAATTTCATATCTTAAAAATACAATAGAGACTACAATTTCAAATTTTAACTAAATAGAAAAATAAATACACACCTAATAAATTGTATATATAAAATACATCTATGAACATATTTTCAAGAAAATATAAAATTTTACAAATAGAATCATACCTCCTCCACTTTCTCTTCTTCGGATTCAAATCAGATGAAACAGAACTTGAAATTTTACTAGATTCACTTTTTTCATCCGACTTTTTCTTTTTCATCAATTTTTAAATTTTTTTGGATTTTGGGGATGAAGATTTTCTCAAACTTTTTTGTTTTATTTTTTTACAATATTTTTCGAATTGTTACGGTGCTTCAATCTCGCTTCTTCACTGCTAACATCCCTCTTAGACTGAATAGTAGTAGAACCCAAGCTAAAATCTTCATCTTGAGTTAACTCAAGGTTAAATGATGGTAGTTCATCGAAAACTAAATTCAATCGTTGAATACCCCTAACTGAACTACTATGATTTGTATGTTGTGCCATTATATTAGAACTCCAAAGATTTCAACACACACTCAAAAAAAATCAAATCCTAACATACCAAATAGCAGAAAAAAGAATAAAAAATTTGAACAAAAAAATTTGATAATAAAATACATAAAAGAGTTGAAAAATTTAACATCCAATAACTGAAAAAAAAAACTTACCTTAATATTTGGATGCAATGTTTATCAAGATTCAGAGAGAAAAAATTAGAATTTGAAAAAAAAAAAGTTGGAGGAAATTGAAATTGGTATGTGGCGTGAAAAAAGGAGAAGGTAAAAAAAGAGTTAAAGTCACATGCTTTTTTCTAAAGAAGGTAAAATATTGCTAGTTTTGTTATTAATTATAATTCTGAGAAAGTATTGCTATTAATTGTAATTAATGTCTTAAGGTTTCTAGTTTATGTAATTTTTTCTAAAAAAATAAAGGATGTATTTGAACAGTAAAAGATATTTTTTTTGACCATAAATTTTTTCAAATACTTTCTCAGTATTTTTGAATTGCTAACTGCTACACTTATAGTACTAGTTTTTATGTACTTTTCTAAAGATAAAAAGTTTATAATTTTCTATCCCAATTCATATCGAATATTAATTTTTATTTAACCCTCATAATACAACAAGTAAGAAAGAGGAAGAGAAAAACGCATCCGATAAATCTAAATAATGAGTGCAGATTAAATGAGTACAGTTATCTATAACTTGGATATCATTTAAACTTTTTGAAGAAAAAATGAGTACTATTTAAATATTTAGTGAAATTTTTAGTGAATGGGCAACTAAATAAGATGCCCCAAAAGGGACTTTAAGGACTACAATATCCAACAAATTCTTTCTCTAAGAACCAACCCCTCTCAGAGAAAATGACTCATACGCCTACCACTAAAGCAGAGATTCCGGCCACCAAACCACCGGACCCTCCTAAACCCCCCGATACTCCATCACTCATGGAAGAAGACTATCCAGCAAAGCAATTCTTTCGTGAAATTTTGCTGGAACAATATAAAGGCCCGATTTTTCTAAACCGGAATGCTACACGGTGCTTATGACCCCGAA
>NC_061114.1:180980457-181018791 GCF_002878395.1 Capsicum annuum
AAAGCATGGGATTCATATTGAAGTATATAGCTAACATGGACTTGTTATTTAGACATCATAGAACCATACAAACTTGAATTTCTAGCATCCTAAGCATTTTATCAAACACCTTGCATGCATTCTTTAAGGCATAGGTGACTTTCATACTTGCACCATATTAAACAACCTAAAGTTCATGGTTTTCAATTAAAAAAACATATATATTCCATGAAAACACCTTTAGACATCACATTGAAACTTAAACAACAATCGTCAATATGTACATACTCATATCACCACAAAAATTTTACAAAATAATATTTAAAACATGGTTCTTGAGCTCTATGAACGGATTGGATCTATAGATGAACACTACACATACCTTAGAAAGGAAACCTTGATGATTTGCTAGATAATTCTTAGATTGGGAAACTTAATTCTCAATTATCTTGGAAAAAGGCTTGAATCTTGCTTTTGAGAGATGAGTTTGATGGAAACCCTAATCTTGTGGTTGAGAGCGTAAGAAAGGGTTTTTGAGATGCTTTACTAAAGAAAAATAGGAAAAATTATGCCTCTTTAGGGTTATAAGTCATGGAAGGTGAAGGAAATGACCAAAATACCCTTATGAAATAAATTCCCATTTGCTGAAAAATCATAGCTGACGACCTTCGTGATAGGGCATCATAAATGTGATAAGCTATCACGAATGTCGTTACTTAGGAGCTGGTTTCTGCCTAAGGCTGACGACCTTCGTGATAGGGGGTCACAAATGTGGTAAGCTGTCACAAATGTCATCACTTAGGAGTTCGTTTCTGCCTAAGGCTGACGACCTTCGTGATAGGGCATCACAAATTTGGTAAGCTGTTACGAATGTCGTCACTTAGGAGCTGATTTCTGCCTAAGGCTGACGACCTTCGTGATAGGGCGTCACAAATGTGGTAAGCTACCACGGATGTCGTCACTTAGGATATGGTTTTTGCCTAAGGCTGACGACCTTCATGATAGGGCATCACAAATGTGGTAAGCTACCACAAATGTCATCACACTATTTCCAGCCTGACATGCTGGAGTAAAATAGGAATAACTCTTTGCTCCGATATCAAATTTAGGAAAAATTGGTATCGTTGGAAAGATAATTTAATTATATATCAGTTTATAGGTCATGATCTTAAAAATTCCAAGTATAATTAGAGATATGCTCGTTTGAAGTTGACTATACCAATATCCTTCTCAGGAATTCAATCGGTAAGGAAAGTTTTGATTCGTCTGATAGATGGGAGTTATTTGAAGGCTTAATATACATCTAACCTACTCATAAAACTATAAAAGAACCATGATGTACTATTGATGAGCTTGGTACATGGCTCTAATATTGGTTTGGATTTTTTGGGGTATTACAATAAACAAGTTGGAATAAATAAGTCTTACTATGAACTTATCGAAAAACAGAAAGTCAGTAAGGAGGAAGAGAACGAGTCTATCACCTATGATGAGAAAAATCGTCTCTACTTATCATAAAAATACTCAGTCATAGTCAAACTTGTGAAAAAGAGAGTTTCCCACCAATTCCTAAAGAAGAAACTAACAGAGCTATGGAACCGGACGGAAAATCTCATCCTTATAGACCTGGGTTGGGACTTCTTCATAGCGAAGTTTAACCAACCAAAAAACATGCAAAGGGAATTGCACGGTGGTCCTTTATAATGTCCTGAGAGTACACCCTGGACGCCACATGGTGCCTACATATCGGGGACTGAGCTTCTCTTTTTTGCTAACTCTCTTTACTCCCTTCATGGGAGAGATTCGCAAATAAACAAAGTCACCAAGATCAAACTCAAGATCTCTCCTTCTCATATCAGCATAGGATTTCTGTCGGCTTTAGGTTGTCATAAGCCTTTCTCTGATTATCTGAACTTTCTCTAATGCATCAAACACCGAATCATGCCCTATCAACATGGTCTCCAAGAGATCTACACCTCTTTTCATAAAAAGCCTCAAATGGAGCCATCTGAATATTGAAGTGATAGCTGTTATTATACGCAAACTCAATCAAAGGCAAGTGATCATCCCAAATTACCTTAAAGTCGATAATACATGCTCTCAACATGTCCTCTAAGGTTTGAATGGTCCTCTCTGCCGGACCATCTTTCTGAGGGTGAAAGGCTGTACTGAGATAAACTTGGGTTCCAAGACCCTTCTAGAACGCTCTCCAAAAGTGAGAGGTAAACTGGATACCTCTATCTAAAATGATGGATAATGGGACTCCATAAAATGTAACCAACTCCCTAATATTGAGCTTGGCATAGTCCACGGTTGAATAAGAGGTATGGACTGGCAAGAAATGGGCTGATTTGGTCATTCTATCTACGATAACCCAAATTAAATCATGTTGGTGATGTGTACGAGGCAAACCTGTAACAAAATTCATGTTCACTTCTTCCCACTTCTAAGTGGGAATACTGAACTCCTTCATAGAACCACTAGGCTTTTGGTGCTCAACCTTGACCTGCTGATAATTAGAGCACTTAGCTACAAACTCTGCGGTAACCTTTTTCATCCTATTCCACCAATAGATTTCCCGTAAATCATAGTACATCTTAGTGGCCGCTGGACGAATAGATTAACGCTCACCATGTGCTTTTGCAAGAATCCGCTACCTCGGGTCATCTACACACGGCACACACAGTCTACCCTAGCAACGCAGCACACCATCTCTCTCTTGGGAGAAAACCTCTACATTTTGATCTCTGACTGACTCCTTTAACTTAACCAGACTGGGATCCCTATCCTGCTTTTCTTTCACTTCAGCAACCAAAGAAGATTCCAAACTATTCTGTACCCAAACACTAACCTCAGCTGAGTCTACCAAGTGAATACCTAATCTGGCCAACCGATAAACCTCTCGAACCAACTTCTTCTTATCATTCTCAATATGCGCAACACTACCTATAGACAATTTACTAAAGGCATCTGCCACTATATTGGCCTTGCCCGAATGATATAAAATACTCATATCGTAATTCTTTAACAATTCTAGCCACCTTATCTGACAAAGATTTAATTCTTTTGGTGAAAATACATACTGCAAACTCTTGTGATCCTTGAACACATCAACATGCACCCTATGTAGATAATGCCTCTAAATTTTCAAGGCAAACACCATGGTTGCTAACTCAAGGTCATGGGTATGATAATTCTTCTCATGGGGCTTAAGTTGTCTAGAGGCATAGACTATGACCTTACCTCTATGCATTAATACACAATCCAAACCAACTCTAAAAGCATCACAATAAACCACAAACCCATCTGAACCATCGGGCAATGTCAAAATTGAGGCTGAGGTGAGTCGAGTTTTCAATTCCTGAAAACTCTTCTCACAAGAATCTGACCACTGAAACTTGACTTTCTTCTGATTCAATATGGACATGGGGGATGCAATACACGAAAGCCCTTCAATAAACTGTCTATAATAGACATCCAAACCCAAGAAACTCCTGATATTTGATGGAGAAATGGGTCTTGGATAGTTTCTCACTGCTTCAATATTTTGAGGGTCAACTCTAATGCCATCACCGAAAACAATATGGCCAAGAAAAACTACTGATCTTAGCTAAAATTTACACTTACTGAATTTAGTGAACAACTAATGGGCTCTAAGAGTCTGCAATACTACTTTGAGGTGGCTTGCATGATCATTTTTATCACGGAAATAGACTAGAATATCATCGAACAAGACTATTACTAACATGACCAAGTACTGTTTGAATACTCTGTTCATCAAGTCTATGAAAGCTGTTAGGGCATTTGTAAGACCGAAAGACATGACTAGAAAATCAAAGTGACCATATCAAGTTCTGAAAGTTATTTTTGGAATGTCACATTCTCTGACTCTGGGCTGATGATAGCCGGATCTGAGGTCTATCATAGAGAAGTAACTAGCACCCTGAAGTTGGTCGAACAAGTCATTGATTCTGGGAAGTGGGTATTTATTGTTTATGGTGAATCTTTTGAACTGACGGTAATTGATACACATATGAAGAGAACCATCTTTCTTCCACACAGAAAGAACTGGTGCAGCCTATGGGGAAACACTAAGCCTAATGAACCCCTTATCTAGAAGGTCTCTTAACTAATCTTTTAACTCTTTGAGTACTGCTGGAGCCATTCTATATGGAGGAATAGAGATAGGCTGGGTATCTAGAAGAAGGTCTATTCCAAAGTTAATTTCCCTTTCAAGAGAAACTCGAGGAAGATCTTCAGGGAACACATCTAGAAATTCCCTTACTACTAAAACTGACTCGAGATTTGGATTCTCTGAACTAGAGTCTTTAACTCGAACAAGATAGTAAACATACCCCTTGGATATCATTTTCATCACTCTAAGATACGAAATAAGCTGACCCTTAAATATTGAAGCACTATCCTTCCATTCAAGGACTGGTTCATTCGGATACTGAAAATGAACAACTCTATTTCTACACTCAATTGAAGCATAGCATGAGTGGATCTAATCTATGCCAAGAATGACATCAAAATCAATCATCTCTAACTCCACAAGACCAACTAAAGTAACTTTCTTGGATATTATGACCGAAAAGTTCCTGTATACCTGCTTGGCTATAATAGAGAGACCTACTGGGGTAGACACTGAGAAGGGTTCTACTAAAGTCTCAGGACTAATGCCGAAATTAACAGTTATGTAGGGAGTTACAAAAGAAAGAGAAGTTCCAGGGTCTAATAAAGCATAAATATGTAAATGAAAGACTTGTAACGTACCAGTAACCACATCAGATATGTAAATGAAAGACCTGTAACGTACCAGTAACCACATCAGGAGAATTTTCTTAATTCTGTCGGTACTAAATGCATACAATCTTCTCGGGTTCTAACCACTGGTGGCACTGAAAGTGACACCCTACTGAGTCGGGCGACCGAATAGAACTGAGGGACGACTGGACTGACCCTGCTGACCACTTTGTGGGAAATTCCTGATCCTATAGCCTAGCTTGCCACACCCGAAACATATATCACTGCCAGCTCTAGACATACCTTGATGGTTTCTACCGCATGTCTGGCAAAGAGGATTTGTGTGACCACTGTTCACACTTCCCTGGAGTTTAGGGCCTTCCCGATTATTATTTCTAAGCTTCGGTGCTGGCACACTAGCTGAAGATGGATCTGGGGCTGATGTTTTTTGATTGAATTAAGGACGGTTATCACTCTTCGACCTCGGCTAAGAAAAATTAAAGCTACCCATTCTAGCCCTCTTATTCTCCTTCTCTCTTTCTTTACATTTATGCTTCTTAATCTTTTAAGCATGGACTATCAACCTAGACAAGTCCATCTCCTTAATCAACATCGTGGTCCTACGTTCCTTAACCACGCTATCAGTTATACCAAACACAAACTTACTCATCCTAGAACTATCATTAGACACAATATTAGGAGCATACCTGGCTAACCGAGTAAACTTAAGAGAATACTCCTTTACATTCATGTTTACCTGACTCAGATTAATAAACTACTACACCTTAGCTTCCCTAAACCCCAAGGGAAAGAACCTATCTAGAAAAGCTGTAGCGAACTCCTCCCATTCAATAAGTCCTGCATCTGCTCCTCTATCTTCCTTCATTACTTATACCAGGTGTGAGCAATATCCTGCAACTGGTAATCACCCAACTATACACTCTCACTAGAAGTCACACCCATAATTTTAGTTACCTTCTAAACCAAGTTGAGGAATTCCCATGGATCTTCATCAAACTTAGATCCCAAAAATAGAGAAGGGTTCATTCGAGTGAAGTCTTGAATCCTAGCTGCGGCAGTATTGGCTACCAAAATGGATGGGATAGTAGCTGGATGATTATTTTAGGCTAATACTGAGTGAGCTAGGGTAGAGAATGCCACTCTGAATTCAGCATGAGAGACAGGCTCATTCCGAGGATCTTCTTGAATAGGTGAAGGTGCGGGCTGATTCTTGTTTCTTCTTTTGTAAGTCTTTCTGAGAGGTATGTTCTGTAAAAGAAAAGGAAATTGGATTAGAAAGAGAGTTTAAATTGAGATCATGCTAAATCACATGACATGAATACTGAAAGAAGAGAAATTTTTTCTAAAACTTCTTGTAGCTTCTTGCCCATAAGTGTGGCGTGCTTCACACCCATGCACAAGACTCTACTCAATGCAGCTTTCAGACTCCCTGGGATACATTAAAACCTTAGGCATTGATACCATGTTTATAACGCCCCAAGAGTACACCCTGGGCGCCACACGGTGCCTATAGCCCCGAAGGACCACAAGCTAATTAACCCATACTGGTACCTAATATGAGAACTAAATAAAATAACAGGGAACATGTGCTGAGCTTAACTAAAAATGCCATAAGGTTTTAAATACAAAAATAATACTGAGTCAAAATACTAAAAACATCTGTCTAAAAATAATACCGTAAAACTTTCAATAATATTTGATAACTGAATAACGGACTGAAAGTGTCCGAAAGCCTTTAACTGACTGACTGGAGAGTTGATAGGACAAGTCCCCAACTAACTCCGACTGACTACTGATCTAAACTTAAATAAACATAAATGGTCCTCGAAACATGACGATTCACCACTGCTACTGCAGCTGATGCGCTAGGAGGTCTAGGTGCGATTGAGAACCTGGGCATCCGAACCTATGATATGAGACATCATAGCACAAGAAACGAGTATGCGATCAGTATTTTGAATGTATTGGTATGCTAAATGGGGTTAGGATGATATGCATGGGCTCAAGTGCATGAATAAGAACTGACTGTATGTATGGCATGAGATAACTGATGTATAGCATGCATAAAAACTCTAAAATCTGAGAATGCATGACCAAGAATATGGCATGGAACTGGGATAGTCTGTAGACTGACATACTGATACTGTACAACTAGTGACTATATGCCATGGTCAAGCAAGCGTAAAACTGAGTATTGTACTGATTACTGGACTAAAACTACAGGAGCTATCATCTAACCGACATACCCCAAAATAAGTTAAATAGGGTCCTACCTGTAACGCCAAATAAAAGAATGACAGTACCGTGCCACGGGTACTAACACTGGCTTTGTGGATCCACCAAAGTAAAGTCCTGAAAGAATAAGGATTCACCCTCAACTAGCAGGTGCTCTAGTGAGATATATGTCAACCCTCAACTGGCAGGTTAACATCTCAACCTATACTGGCTACGTAGTTTTGAAACTCAGGGATTGCTACTAAAGGTCACACCCTCAACTGGCTGGTGAGCCCCCCATCCCTGGGTTCTGTCGGTGCTAAATCCTACTCCCAACTAAACTGACTCTAATTACTGAACTGAACTCTTGATTACTGACATGATGTACTATCTGAACTAACAATGCTATATCTGAAAACATACTGATAATGCTAAGACTAAGTAAACAACTAAGATTTCGGGTATTCATAACCCTCAGGACTCAATAACAATTATAACAAGATCATAACAACACTTTGAGAACATGACATGTAATTAATATTCAAAACTCATTCTTTGAGGCATTTTATCAAACACTTGCAATGCATGGGTTAGACATGGGAATAGTTTTTTTAAAGCATGTAGTAGTAGCATGATCTTGATACTAAATACCCAAAGTAAGGCTTAAATTAGTGAACAATACCATCCAAATATGTAGGGTTTAATAACAACAACAATTTCATGCAAATATGATATAAACTTGAAATTCATGCAAAATCTATAGGCAAAGTTCATGGGAATATGTAGAAATCATAACTTTAAACTTAAACTTGGATTCTTGGGCTCCATGGGTGAAAAGGATCCATGGGTGAACATTTAACATACCTCAATATTCTTGGAAGTTATTGAGGGATTTCTTGAGAATTGAACTTGAAGCTTAAAGGGCTAGGGTTTATGTTCTTGAGAGAAAATGATTTCAATTTAAGAAAATTATGAAAATTGAGGCAAAGATGCTCTTTTAGGACCTAAATCCCGTATTAAAGTGAGGGGAAAAGATTGAAATATCCTCTTGGACTTGGGATTTAATGATCTGAAAATACCCCAGCAACGCGATTGGTAACGTGCCACATCGCTCAACCTGACGGGATGGGCACCGCGCCTTATTGCTGTCTAACACGTTACTCGATGCGATGGGACCCAATCGCATTGGGTCATTGTTTTGAACATCCAAACAAACCTCAAACCTTATCTAAAAAATCCAAAAGCTACCCGAAATAAGCTATAGACAACCCTAATCATGAATTAACTAAAAAACCTACTTTTCGAGGTCGGGAAGGTCGAGAAAAAAATAATTAAAGTTTAGAGGCCAAAAATGATACTAAACCTTCAGCACTAAGCTAAATTTTGAGGTCTTAGGTCACTCATGTATACTTTATGAGTTGAATTAAACTAGGAAGCATACTGGGTATTACACCCCTGGTTTATTCTTGGCCACTTTCTCTCAGTGTGATAATGGATGCTGAATTTCTCTCTATAAGAATCCACTACACGTAAGTGCTATCTGGATCCGACTCCCTCAGGTACCAACTGAATTCTGTGATAAATCAATCCTAGAAAGAGTAGGTAACAAATTGGGAGTGCTTCTAAAAATAGACACATGTATGTCGGCGACATTAAGGGGATGCTATGCCTGAATTTACATTCAAGTGCCAATTTGAATACCAGTTAAAAGAAAAGTCAAGATTAGGGAACATACTCAGGAAATGGTCTATGAAGGAGAAGGTAAACTCTGCATTGGGGTGGTCATATCGGTCATACCCTCAAAAAATGCACCCATATAACACCACAACAAGCTACCACTAAGACAGAACCTAAGGTAAAATCCTCTACCAAAGCACAAAAAGAGGAAGGATGGAAAATCATCTCCTTCCAAATAAAGCCCCATCAAAGAAGCAACAAAACCAGCCAGAACTAGTTCACCCCTGGAAAAAGCAATATAATCACACAGGTAAAAGCCTATAATGAAAGTTCTCTAATCTTCCTTTAACGGGAGAAAAAACCATCCATAGCCTTACCCCATGCCCCAAACCAAGTACCTTCAAGTCAAATGCGAATAAATAAAAAGAACGACAATATTCTCTCGACATTTCCAAAACTCCCGCCCACAATGCTGACTCAGTACCAACTAGGCTGCTAATGAAGCAAGTGGATCCACCCCCCAATAATGCATAAACCAATCCAAGCATAAAAAGGACACCCTTCCATCGTCCACATTTATGGCAAAAGGACATTCCCTCCAACCCTTATTAACTACCTCAGGGCCTACACTAGGGCCCAACCTCATCTCTTCTGAATAAAAAAAGAGGCACCCTTTCACCTTTCAAGATTATCCACCCAAATACAAAGAGTAATGATCATCTCGTCAGTAAGGACATGACACTCGTCATCATGTTAATTAAATCCTCAATGATTCCCTCCTATTCTAATGTTATTAACCAAAAGGAAAACCCTTCTACCATAACCTTTGTGAACCTTACCACTACTAATAATGGAGAACCAAAATCACCCACACAACCCATTCTTCTTTATCTCAGCCCCTCTCTCGGTGAATTACATCCCTGAATCATGGATAGAACTAGCTCTTCTAGGTCATGCTATAGCACTGAACCTCAACATCTGGAGTCAACCAGCAGTAATCTTATTGAAAGACCCCCGTTACATAGCCCATCTAATTTGAGATGGAATGAATCTCTCTCTAATAAACTTTGGTCAGTAGCTACTAATTTAAACCATTCTCCAATCCCAACTCTATGGGGATATAAGCCACATGTCTATCATGAAGCTGAATTTTTTGATAAATCTGGCTCAGTAGTAAATCCCCTTCTCCCCCCATATTGAACCAGGACTACTTGAGTCCCTAATTCACTCAATGGGTACCAGAAGGAACCTCTCAGGTAGAAAACCCAAGAAATCCCTCTACATCTACAATAAAAACCCTAAGGCAAAGCAACAAAGAACTAGATGAGTTGTCGAACGCCTTTGGGGAACAAAAATCAAGGCTTACAACTAAAAAGGATGAACTTAAAAGAGTTCTCAGAGCCTTATAGAGAAGCTATTTTAGTTTTTTGTCCTCCCAAGATCAAGAAACTGACCCTGAATCTGAGGAATCAAAAGGACTAGACCACACATGTAGTACTTCTAAATCCCTTGAATACCAACCCATTCCTTTCATTGACGGAGAAGAGAAAAGAACTTGTGCTCTCACCGTCATCTCTGAATAATAAAATGAACTTTATCATTTGGAACTTCAAGGGTGGTAACAACGCTTGCTTCTGCAGACATTTTTAAGCCCACGTCAAACTCTACAAACCCTTTCTCTTGGTTCTTTTAAAAATAAAGATGGCAAAGCATAGCACCCTTACCAGTTCCTTGGGATACAAATCTCAGATCGACGGAGGGCCTCTCAGAAGGTATAGTCATCACGCAGAAAGAAGACTTCCTCAAGCTGGAAAATATCTCTATAACTCCCCAGGGCATCCATGCGATGGTCAAGGTAAGTTCTCAACCCTCCCCTTGACTCCTCTCAGCTATATATGCTAGCCCTGATTTTACCAAGTGTATGACTATTGGGAACAACTTCTAGATATCTCTCAATCTTACCATAGGAAATAGTTTATAGAGGGACATTTCAACAAAGTTCTTTAGGCTAGGGATAAGTTATGAGGCAGAAACATCAAAAATAATAGAGCCTCTGCCTTATGGGACTGCTTAAATCATTGTAAAATGAGTGATCTAGGTTTCAAGCTTGTAGGTGTTTTGTAAATGACTTATGGGTCCTCAAATACCCCGAGTCCATAGTTACTCACCTCTCCCGCACCCACTCTGACCACTCCCCCCTCCTAGTACAACTGAACAAAAAAGAGCATTCCAATATTAATAGGCCCTTTAGATTTGAGCCCATGCGGTGTTCACACCGCACATTCCCAAATCTGGTCCAACAATGCTTTGAGCGGCCCAAATCTCTCTTGCAGTCCATCAAGCTTTTCTATAAAACAGCCACAAAATGAAATAAATCCACCTTTGGAAACATATTCCATAATATAAAAAGAGTATTGGCTCAGTTTGATGGAATCCAAAGTTCCACTAACTACCACCGCAACTTCTTTATCTATAATCTTGAGGAGGAACTCCTCCTTGAATACAACACGCTCCTCAAATATGAAGAATACTTCTGGAGAGCTAAATCGAGGATCAATTGGTTAAGTGGGGGGGACTCCAACACCTGTTTCTTCAACTCCTCCACTATTAATAGGAGAAGGGGGAATAGAATTCATTTCATTAAAGATGAGGCTGGAAACTAGTACTTTGATAAGGACTCCATCAACTACCAAGTTATTAGTTTCTATAAGAATATGTACCAATTTGAGCAAGTAAGCTTCAATCTAGTTCACCCCCCCCCCCCCACCCCCCCACCACTTTACAAAAGCTATAATCTCTTTGATCTCCCCCTTTGAGATTTCTATTGCTCTTAAGTCATTCCAACCCCTTAAGTTCCCTGGACCCGATGGACTCCACCCCATTTTCTACTAAAAATACTAAAAGTTTGTAGGTCCCTAAGCCATAGAGTTCTGTAGAGTATGCTTTAGTACTGAAATCATTTACCCTGATATGGAAAAACCCTTATGTGTTTTATTCCCAAGTGCTAAAATGCATCCATGTTGAAAATTTTTAGACCCATTGGCCTTCGCAACATAACCTACAAGATGGTAACAAGATTCTTGTAAATAGGATCAAAGCCTACCTTTCCCACATCATTGGCCCCACCCAAACCAGCTTCCTTTATGGAGAAGATCCTTGGACAATGCCATCATTGTCTAAGAGTATCTCTCCCACTAATATAAGATGAAGGAAAAAAAAACTAATATGCTCTTAAAAATTAACCTGGAAAAAGCCTTTGATAGGATTGAATGGTCCTTCACAAAAGAATCTCTTGTCTTCTTCCACTTCACTCCCCCCTCTTAAATATCATAATGTCCTGCATTACTACCTCCTCAATATCCATTCTCATCATTGGATCCAAGACCTAATATATCAACCCTTCAAAGAGGATAAGACAAGGTGATCCTATCTTTCCCTACATATTTATCATCTACATGTAGAGACTGTCTAGAGCTATTGATAATGTTGTCTTCAAATCTTGACATTTCATCAGCATCTCTATAGCAGGACCCAAGTTATCCTACCTCTTCTTTGCTGATGATGTCATACTCTTTTCCCAAGCTTGCAACACTGTTCTCACCACCCTTAGATCTTTTTGCTTAACCTTGGGTCAAAAAATAAACCAATCCAAATCTAGAATGCTCTTTTCTAACAATAGTTCCTCCTCAAATACTAAAGATTGTTCCAAATACCTAAATATGCCAAGTAGAACAAGCTTTGGCAAATACCTGGACTTCCCTATGTTCCACTCCAGACCAGTGTATAGTGACTTTTAATTCATCATTGATAGAATGCACTCTAAGCTTAATGGTTGAAAGACTAAATTTCTTAACATGACTGGTCGAACTGCTCTAGCCAAATCCATCCTGGTGGAATCCTATCCTACATAATACAGTATATTACCCTCCCTGAGAAGACTATTAAATCCATGGACAAAATCCAGATAGATTTTATATGGGGCACTACTTATAGGATGAAAAAGCTTCACTAGCTAAAATAGGACACCTTAACCTCCCCAAAAAATGAGGGAGTCCTGGGAATCCAGAAAGCTAGCATAAAAACAAAGCTATCCATGCTAATTTGGCATGGAGAATATTTATTAACACCTAAGCCCTATGAGCTAGGGTCTTCTACTTCAAACATTGCCACAATAGAGCTTACAGGGACCACCCACACCCATTACTAAAAGTTCGCATTTTTTTGACTGAATATTTTCGACTGAAATAAGTAGTCGGAAATTTTTGACTACTTCGGTCGGAAATCATATTTTTTAATTTTTATTTTTTATAAAATATTTTTTCAATACTATTTGTGACAAAAACAGTCAGAATATTTGGCGGCAAATTCTGAGAAATATATATTTCAATCATAGTAGTCAGAAATATAAAAAATTAAATAAATTATTTATTTAAATAAATTATTAAATATAGATTTTCGACTACTATAGTCGGAAATACTGATAAATAGATACAATTAATGATTAGTTTAATATATATCCAACCACTTTAGTCGGAAATATAAGTAATTAAATAAATATAATGCTTAATATATAATCAGTACCTAATATGAAAATTAAATAATTATTTAAATAAATTATTAAATATATTTTCGACTAATGTAGTCGGAAATGCTAACAACTAAATAAAATCTATAATTAATTAAGTATATATCTGACCACTGCAGTCGGAAAGATAAATAATTAAATAAATATATTATTAAATATATCAGTCCCTTATATGGAAATTAAATAATAATTTAAATAAATTATTAAATATATATTTCATACAATTATAGTTGAAAATACTAATAAAGAAATAAAATTAATAATTAATTAAATATATATCTAACCACTGTAGTCAAAAATTAAATAATTAAATAAATATATTACTAAATGTATAATCAGTTCGTTATACGAAAATTAAATATTTAAATAAATTATTAAATATATGTTTCCGACTACTATTGTCGGAAATAGTAATAAATAAATAAAATTAATAATTAATTTAATATATATCCAACTACTATAGTTAGAAATAGAAATAATTAAATAAATATAATACTAAATATAAATACCAATTAATTTCTGACTACTTCAGTCGTTAATTTAATAAATATATTCGACTACTGTAGTCGAAAATCAAAATAATACTAAATATAAATATGAATTAATTTAATATATATATCCGACTACTGTATTAGGGTTTACACTTTACTGATCCCATTTTTATTTCACATCTTTTACTGTCTCTCTCACTACTCACTACTCAAATTCAAACATTTAGAGATTAAAGTTTGCTGTTGTTAAAAATATCAAAATTCGAAGGTCAAAAAATTGTGCTGAAGATCGAAGATCCGATTTCTAAGGTTAAAAAATTTACTGAAGATCGAAGGTCAAAAAATTTAAGGTAAAAAATACATACTTCACTGGTGTCACCATTTCCTTGCTCAACACAATTATTTTTTCTAGCTTAATGTTTATGTTCAAAAGCTCAAAGTTTGGCTCAACTGCAAAACAACACAAGCAAAAATAAAAAAAAAAGTAAGTAATTAAGATAACAAAATAATATACACACATATAAGTGCACTGTAATGATCCCTACCTATATCATATCGTAGTTTACCTATGTTTTTTTGCTTGTATTTATAGAAGAAAGTTAAAGATGGAATTGGCTCGATCCATTTAGGACCTATTTATCTCTCTCTCATTTGCATGTTCAATTTCTTCTATTCTTCTTCAATTTCTGTCTAAGCCAAAACATTTTACTGAAATTTGTGTGGGATTTTCAGGAACAGAAGATTTATCTAGAAACTAAATGGAGTTGATGATGATGATTACGTGTGGTCCATGGCTCTTAAGCATGTGATTAAGGCTCCCCACATTTGCCTTTTGCTAATTGGATTAGAGAGGGTAAATTAAAATAATCCCATCCCTACCCCTTTTGTTGGGTCATTATCTTTCAATTTTTTTGGATCAATTGATATATCTTCTAATTCTTTTGAATCAATTGAAAATGACACTAAAATAGAGATATATATCATGTCCTGTGTTTTCATATTTGGCAGCAGTGTAGAATTCCTTTGTTTCATTCCACTTCTCTCATATTGATTTTGACCAATATGTCCATTACACAAGATGATGATAGATTAAAATATTCCTCCATTTTTATTTTATGTAGCATATTTTTACTCGACTTAAAAATTTAAATATGTCATTACATTTGTTCGGTGATTAAGTTTTTTGAAACCTCTAACTTTAAATATGCCACTTGTATTTGATTATAATTTTTTTCATTAGAGTTAAAGTAAGTGGTTTTATAAATAGTTTCAGTTTTCATTTGTAAATTTGCACTTCGCTATATAGACTTGGCTAAGTCCCAAGCTTCAGACATTGACAGAGATTCTTCAACATGACCCTGTTTAGTATTCCAAATCATTTTGTAGAATGTGAAAAATGATGCTTCCGATGTTCATTTATTTAGAAATAAATTATGTGTCATGATGTGTCGGTGCTCTGTATATTGAGATGTCTAGAATAGTATTCTCCATATCATTTGTTGGGTTCTTATTTGTTGATAGAGCAACCCTATCAATTCTTCCCTCTATAACATCTTTGATATACAAGAAATTAATAATGTTGTTACGTGGTTTTCATGTTACTTGGGATTCATGTTTTGTTAGTTTGGTGCTTAGTGTTTGGAGGGCGTACATTCATCAGTGCTGCTCTCTTAACTATCTGATGCCATTTTAGATGCCTTTCTCGATTTTCTGTTTATGCATTCTCGATCAAATAAAAAGTTCAAATACATTTATTTTCTTGTGTGTAACATATCCCTTAAATAATGACATAAGAATTTGATGTGCAGTTTTATTTGCTTCAGCGGTCACGTATGTTACTACTATATTCATTTGTAATTTGTTCATTCCGTATACTTTTGTGTAATGTGCTTACTTTGGTCCTTCAAAACATTAATGCGGAATGCTTTTCTTTTGTCAGAGTTGCTAAAACATTTCTGGAAGAATTAAATCAGCATTCTTAGGTGACGGTATTGAAGATCAATCAAGAAATTACCATCTTCACTCACGTCTTCACTGATTCGAGGTAAAAATTTATTCCATTTCCTACGTGGTCTATTTTTAGTACCTTTGATTGATGAGCAGAACCTAGTCTTCATTGTTGTGTCATTTGTGGTACAAGAGCTTATGGATGTGGTCATAGTGAAACCTCTTTAGTGTTTTCAACATGCGCTTTCTTTTTATTTTCTTCTTTTAAATTCTTTACCTAGTCTTCTTGTCTCCCTTTTTGCCTTTATTTTATATTGTTTTCTAAGCTATCACATGGATTGAATTCCTTTGACTGATAAATTTTTTTCTTTTAATTAAAATATTCTATTGTTGCGTGTTGCTTTAAATTTTATATTGAATCTCTTAGTTTTCTTCTTGTGTCCACTGCGTAGTAGCATCTCTAAACAATCCTGTTATTATTTTATTTCTCTTGTTTTTGTCTCTTTTCTCTATTATTATTATTATTGTTGTTCTTGTGTAGATGGAAAATGAAGACCGTACATGGATGTATAATAGACTTTATCCTAACCGTGCGGGGTTGAGGGAGGAATATAAAGTTGGGGTAGCTGGATTTATTTCTAAAGCAATGACACTTAATGATTTTCATATTGAAGAGACAATTAGGTGTCCTTATTGTAATTGTAAGTGTTGCAAGTTATTAAGTCCAGATGATGTTACATTACATTTTTATAGGAAAGGTTTTATATTGAATTATACTGTGTGGATAGCTCATAGAGAGAGTAGTGCTACTAATAATTTTACTTTACAAAATTATGTTGAAAGTCCAATAAGAGAGAATAATATTGAAAGTTCATGATATAGTGAGATGGTCAGGGATGCTTTTGGGACACACTCAGGGGCTCAAAATAAATCAAATGATGAGACTAAGCACTTTTATGAACAGTTAAAGAAAGCTAGTCATCCATTTTATGAAGGATCAATGCATTCTAAGTTATCTGTTGCCGTTCGGCTACTGAGTATTAAGTTAGATTATTCAATTTGTCAAGAGGGCATGAACTCTATCATTGGACTTATGAATGAACTTAACCCAAATAAACTTGACTTATCCAAAAGTTTCTACACAACAAAGAAGTTGGTTTCTAAGTTAGGACTTTCATCAGAGATGATTCACTGTTGCGAGAAAGATAGCATGTTATTCTATAAGAAATATGCAAATTAAGAACATTGTAAATTTTGTAATCTGCCTCGTTATAAGAAAGTCATACATGCTAAAGGGAAGAAGGTTCCTGTGAAGTTGATGCATTACTTACCCCTTATACCACGTTTAAAGAGGTTGTATGCATCAATGAGCTCTGCCCCTCATATGAGATGGCACTATGAAAATAAAAGACCACCTGGTGTTTTATGTCATCCGTCAGATGGAGAAGCATGGAAGCATTTTAATAGTGTGTATTCGGATTTTGCTAGTGAACCAAGAAACATTAGGTTGGGATTATCTATCGATGAATTCACTCCATTTTCTATCTCAGCTACACCATATTCATGTTGGCCGGTGTTTGTGACTCCGTATAATCTCCCACCTAAAATGTGTATGATGAGTCAGTATATATTTCTAACTTGCATTATTCTAGGTCCTCGCAATCCAAAAGTTTTGATTGATGTATATTTGCAGCCATTGATTGATGAGTTGAACTTATTGTGTCATGAAAGTGTGGAAGCATATGATGTATCAATGAAACAAAATTTTACATTGCGTGCTACTTTGATATGGACTATAAATGACTTTCCTGCTTTTGGAATGATGTCTGGGTGGTCGACTGAGGACAAGTTAGCTTGCCCTTGTTACATGGAAGACAAAAAAGCATTCACTTTGAAACATGGGGGTAAAAACTCATGGTTTGACTACCACCATCGATTATTTCCAAAGCAATATGAGTTTAGGAGAAATACTAGTGATTTTATGAAGAATAAGACTGATTTGGAGGAGCCACCACCAATTTTATCGCTAGAAAAAATTTAGGATAGAGTGAGGAATCTGCCTAAGGTAACAGAGTCTCCACCATACAGGATACCTGGTTATCGTGTTACACATAATTGGACTAAACGAAGCACATTTTGGGAGTTAGATTACTGGAAGGGTAATCTTCTGCCTCATAATCTAGATCCCATGTATAATGAGAAAAACTTCTTTGACAACTTGTTTAATACTGTGATGGATGTAAGTAACAAAACAAAAGATAACTTGAAGGCCAGGATGGAATTAAAGGAGTATTATCAGCGCAGTGAGTTGTACCTAACATACTTAAATAATAAGATTCAAAAGCCCAAGGCCAGTTACACATTCACTTTGGAGGATAGAAGAGTGATTTGTGATTGGGTTACCAATTTGAAAATGCCAGATGGATATGCATCAAATTTGTCTAGGTGTGTTGGCAAGAAAGATGGAAAGTTGACCTCTATGAAGAGCCATGACTGTCACATTTTCATGGAGTCATTGATGCCTATTGCATTCTGTACATTTCCCGATAGAATTTGGAAGCCCATAACAGAGATAAGCTTATTTTTCAAAGATTTATGTTCTAACACATTAAGGGAGGAGAACCTATCTTTGATGGATATCAATATTTTCTTAACCTTAAACAAGTTGGCAAAAAATTTTCCTCTTGGTTTTTTTGATGTTATGGAGCATCTTCCAATTCACCTTGTGCGAGAGGCACGACTTGGAGGGCCTGTTTAGTGTTGATGGATGTATCCCTTTGAGAGGTATTGACTTTTAATATTTACCTTCATGTGTTTTAATAATTTTATTTCATCTAAAAGATCATACCATGCAGGACTATTGGAATATGTAAGCGAACCATAAAAAGTAGATCCCGAATTGAGGGATCAATATGTGAGGCTTATTTGGCTAAAGAGACCTCTTATTTTTGTTTATATTATTTTGAACATGATGTACCATGTCTGAAAAATCGATCTAATAGACATGATGATGGAGACAATACAGATCCTTCAGCACCACCATTTTCAATATTTAATCAACTAGGTAAAGGGAGTTCGAAAGGTGGTCCACTTCGATATTTGAATGAGGTGGAGCTTAAGTCAACTAAAACACATGTATTATTAAATTGTCCCGAGGTCCTGCCTTTTTATAAGTGAGTATATTTATATTAAGGACAATCATTCAAGGTCTATCTAAGCTTTAACTAATAAAAGTCATAACTTTTTCGGACAGCTACTTAGTGGCTTTACACGGGGATGCTGCTGTTTATCCTATGTTTTCAGTGTGGTTTAGAAAATATGTAAGTGTAACTTAAATATTTAACACGATTTACAAGCAATGTTCAATCTCATGTATATTTAAATTCTAATTTTTGTGAACTTTTTATAGGTTCATAATCCACTTAATTATGACCCAAATAGCCAATTTTTACGTGATATAGCTTGGGGACCTGATGCTAAAGTCAGAAATTTTTCTAAGTACTCTGTCAATGGGTACAAATTTTATACAGAAGAGTTCTCCAAGGGCAATAAAACCAACAATTGTGGGGTTTGGGTGAAAGGGATGGCGATGTTGATTATTATGGTGTGCTTCACGAGATTTTAGAACTCAATTATCATGTTGGTTGGCCAAAGAAAAAATTGGTTCTATTTCGGTGTAAGTGGTATGATTCTACACCTAGGTTAGGTACAAAGGTGCACCCTCAGTACAAAATAATTAAAATTAAACGTACAAGGGAGTATAGACTTTATGATCCATTTGTCATTGCACAAAATGTGAAACAAGTGTATTACGCTCCTTATCCTTTGAAAAAGAATAAATCTGCATGGCGGGTAGTTATAAAAACAAAGCCCATGGGTAGAGTTGTAGTGGAGGATGCATTAGATGTAGTGTATCAAAATGACATTTCAAGTACTGAAGAAAGGGTGAATGATGAATTAGCAGGTGAGTTGCAGCATAAAGAAGGCCTATATGAAGAATTTGATCCTTTCGAACTTAGATTGAATGTTCATGATTATGGAGAAGGAACATCCGGGGCAAATGATGAGGAAGATCCAACTGATGAAAATGAAATAAGCGAGGAAGATTTACTTGATGAAAATGAAACAAGTGACGAGAAAGAATCGATAAATGAATATGAAACAAATGATGAGGAAGAATTGATGAATGACTATGAAACAAGTGACGAGGATTGAGTTGTTATTAATAGTAGTAATGTGCTGTAATAAGGTCTTGAATTGTATTTTAGCTATTTCTTTTTGCTATTTTTCTTGACAATATAGTATCTTTTCTTTGTTAACATTTGTAGTGTCAGTAACTATGCAACATGATTTGCTTGTCTTGTTGCATTTTCTTATTACACTGCACTCATCTGTATGATTCTCCTATCTACATCATATGGAATTTGTATTTGTCCTTCTTGGTCCTTCTTGGCCATGCATGATATTTAAAATACTGACATGATTTCAAGCGTTAAGGGTCTAATAATGTTTGACTAAGCTATGATTATAATATATGTGATAGGAAAAGTTAGTTGAGAATATTTGCAATACTCATTTTGGTACTTCTGATTCTATAGAAAAATGATTGCTTGCTTTTTCTTATTACAATTATCTATGGTTCAATTAATCTACTAAACTTTTTAAATGGCCACATGGTGTGTAGGCCAACTCAATGTCGGTTGTGTTTTAATATAAAGAGGGAGTGATAGTTTTACTATATGAATTGATAATAAAATGCTATATTTTAGGTGTGTTTTTGAAAATTTGGATTTGGGTGGCCCATTTGCTCCGTGGAGGGTCATTTGACAAATTTAGCATACCGTCTTATTACTCATCTTATATTACCACAAGCAATTTGTATCATCTTTATGTACGAATAGCAACCATTCAATGTGTTTAGGAAATAAAAAACTATCCAATGCTTTTTTGACAAACTTCGATTGATAATCCCATTTCCATCTTACCTTATTAATTTTCTGATACAATTGTTTCTTCAACTCCTACTTTGCCTGGGGAATTTTCTGAAGTTACCTCCGAGTTGGTTATGTGTTGTATGAGAACTGTTTGATCTGCAGATTTTTCTGTTGCCTCTGCAGAAGATAAAATAGACAGAGAACTCTTGGTTCACATATTCCTGGATCATTATAATCTAAAGTAACTCATTTTGCTTGAAGTTCTTCACACGTATGATCTTATTGCTAGAAATTTTCACTTGTGCAGACAGTATTTATGAGGACATTCCTCATGATTTTTCCCTGACCTTTTGGCTATGTTGCCCGAACTTTTCAAAGTACTAATGGGTGCGTGCGGACTGCCTGATCCTCCAAAGATTAGTGTAGTTTTGTAAAATCCAACATGGGTAAGGCATCAATTGATAGCGTCCGAGCAATATAGCCTTCTGGGAATTAGTACCTGCTGGTTCTTCTGACCCGTCCCTGGAATTTATGCCTATTAGGATTGCTTTTTGACTTATAATCCATACATCAGCAATGTTAATGGTGCAAAAATTTTGGTGAACTTCATATCATATACTTTATTTTTAGAATTCTGTATTGAATGTTGATGCATGGAATACTCATCTGTATTTGTAATATATCACTACAGTGGGATCCAAACCTGTCATTTTTAAGTTGAGATGTCAAAACAAGGAGTTACTTTTACTAGTGTGTATTACATGATAAACACATTTGTTCTGCAATATGGACTGTTAAAGGTACTTATTCTACATCAGAAAGTTGAATTTGTTACCTTTATATGTGAAGAGTCAATGGTTGAACTTTCTCTGTATAACCAATCCTTATATACAACTAATTATTTTATATTGTGGTTCTTTTTTTTAGGTGCTTAATAAAGATAATAAATGGCATCAAAAGATCTTGGTAAATGACTGCATAAGAAAGGTAAGAAAGGAACTGATAATCTTTCTGTAGGTCAATATACACCACCACCACCAACTGTTACCAAAACTATTCAACAAGCTACTATAAATATTCTTCCTCCTCCAAGGGCAAATATTTTACAACCAAATGCATTTTTCATGCCCCCACCACCCCACCAGTTCTAGCCCTCTTCTCCCCACACTAGTCTACATAGTATCTCTTCATCTATACCTTCAACATCATCCATACCTAGCCTTTATGGATTGAGAATTAAAGGTACTAACACATCAACATCGCTACCCATTGATAGTGCTACAACGTCTAATGTTACAGTAGTTGTTTCCCAGTTTCTGAAATTTAAAGAGGTAGTAGAATATGACGACAACGACAGACTAATTATTGCCCCTGATGGTGGTAATGGGTAAGTAAACCTTATGTTTTTCTGTAATTTTTGAAATTTTTAAAGGATAAGATAATTTAATATAATTTTATTGCAGGTTCATTCCCGCATCTAGCGGTGGACATATGATTATAGAAGAAAATAAACCATTTTACACGCAGTCATGGGGTACTTGGAACGAGATTAAACTCAACGTCAGAGTTCTTATGTGGAACCAGTTTGTGGTATAGTCAGAATCAAAGAATTTAACATTTCAGTATGCTATCAATGATGAATTTACCGTTGTATCCGTCAACTCATTTCATGACTTAGATTAAACTATTTTGCATATAAAGTGTGCATGGAATTCTTGTCATGAAAATAAAATACAATGCATTTTCAAGTTCAAAGCAGCTCTACGGATCAAAAAACACTTATATGACGCCCGGAGGAGCTTGAATAAAACCTGGTTGGCTGAATGCTGATGTGTGGGTCAAGTTCTTGGAAAAATAGGATACTCCTGAATTTAGGGCGAGGAGGAAATGGGCAAAGGCAAATAGAGCGTCTCAAACAGGTGGCTCATTGCACACAGGAGGTTCGATGTGTTTCGCTACCCACCGACGAAGACTGGTAATATTAGCTTAAATTTTTTATTTGTTTGATTTAATTCAATGTTTTAAACCGTGATATAGTGAAGCCTTGTGGGGCTCTTTCGATTCACTATTGTTGTTATCTTCTTGTTGTTCGTCTTGAAGTCTAGTGAAGCCGTGTGTGGCCTATTTCGATTCACTAGCATTGTTGTTGATATCTTGTTGCTCTTTTTATTGCTTGTTTCTTTTGTTGTGAACTTGATCTTGTATCACACTTCATAATGATTTTAGAAAGTAAGAAGAAGAGAATTAGTGATTTAGTTAGATGGTTCTAGGTCATAGTTGTCTTAACTGCCATTATTTGGACTGAAAGGGAGCTGGAGATTGTTGACTCATTTGGAGTGCAGTAACTCCATCTACGCATTTATAGTATGACTGGTTGTTCAGGGAAGGCTGCTTACCAAGGAGAGACAACTAGATGCTTCTTATTTGATATGATGGCAGTGCAATTGAATCAACACTTGTTTGTGGACTGCACTTGGACTAAACTGGCAGGGATCCCACTATGCAATATGATAGAATTCAGGTACAAGCCAGAGAGGTGATAGCTGGAATTTAGGTACAACACTTGGACTAAACTGGCAGGGATTCTAGAGACCTTTTGATCTTGTTGTGGCATTGAAATGTGGTTGGCGGTAGCCTTCCTGACTGTTGTTTTCTATAGTGATCGACTTCCAACATATATGTGTTGCAAAACACAGTCATAGTAGATATGTTTAGTGATTCATTTGATTGAATTTCCTGCTCGAGGGACAGTTTAAATGAGCGCGTGTTTGGTTCATTGATCTTTTGAGAAGTAGCCCCCTGGTTCCCTTGTCTTAAGACACTATATGCCATTCTCATTTATGCTTAATTTTATCGAGCAGATTAGTTAATTGATATTTCTTTACAAAAAGTCGAAGGCTTGTTACTTGAATCAAATAATGTCCTGTATCTAACTTGATTGATTGGTTATGTTATGTGCAACTCTTTGTTCAATAACTCATACATGCTTCTTTATTTCAAATGTATATATCAAGTCCCTTTTTCTTTGTTTCTATTCATATGTACTATATATTTACTTGTATGCATATGTATAATCTTGGCCATCTGCTGTCTAAGGTTTTCTGAAAGATGTCAATGTCATCTGAAGAACAAATAGATATTAGTGAGTCAGAGATGGAAGAATATGCTGATACATAGTATCAGAAATTAAAGGAAGGTTATGGGAAGGAAAAGATATCTGGTAAAGTTTACCAATGTCCTTTTTGTCCTGGAAAAAAGAAACAGGCCTACAGTTTTCATGACCTTGTCCAACATTCTTAGGGAGTGAGCAAAGCTAGCTCACGGAAAGTATACGATGAAGGGAAGCATTTAGGTCTTACAAGGTACTTGAACAATGATCTATTGAGGAAAGATTCAGTAACAATGTCTGATGAAATGGAAATTGAATTACAGCCAATATATCATGGGAATGATGTTGCCGAGAAATATGCATTTCCTTGGATAGAAATTGTAGCAAATCTTCCAATTGAGTGGAAGGATGGCTGTTACGTGGGAAAGAGTGGATCAGGGCTGAGGGATGGAGTAAATGTACGTATTGACGTTGTAGTTACAGAGTAAGAAAAGAAACTTAAAGAAGATAGATTTACCTAAACTGTCTAAGAGATGTACAAGTTTTATGCAGCTGAAAAAACCTGGTTGTTTCACTAGTGACTGTTTCACTAGATTTACCTACACCTTAGACAGGTTGTAGTTACAGAGTAAGAAGAGAAATCTAAAGAAGAAATTGTTTAACTAGTGACTGTTCAACGAAGTGATAGCTGAAATCTGAGGGGATAATCTATCATAGATGGACAACTAGGAATTAAAAATTGTTTAGAGGAGTAAATGTACATATTGAGGTGGTAGTTACCGAGTAAGAAGAGAAATTTAGAGAGGATAGATTTCACTATAGGTGCAGAGTTTGTTAAGCACTCTTCGTTTCCTGCAGACCCACTTGCATTATCAAAGTACTACATCCTCTGGGTTGCTGCCCGGACCTGTCTTCATACTTGCATTATTTTTTTTCTAAAATTTTATAGGAATATGAAAATAAGGGAAAAGAGCATCTTTTTCTTAGGGTCTAGGAAGAGACACATAGAAAGAAAAATAAGGACGGTACAAGAGGAGATGGGGTCGAACTGCGTGCTAGGATTGCATATGTAAGATAATAACTTTTACATACATTATTTTATTATTACTCAACTTTTCTTTTTTACGTACTTACAAATAATTTTCTTTCAGGAACAATTTCAAAAATACTTAGAAGAGTGGCGAAAAATCCAACCTACTTCAGAGGATGGTACCATAGTCCAACCATCATCTGCAGAGCTGAATAATATGTAGACGACTATGGTAGGTTGTCCAAAGAACGGTAGAACCTATGGTCAGGGGATCTCAAATCCTTGAGTAGTCCTTCGTTGTTTCCCAGTTCCTCCTCTACTTTGCAAACTATGGAAGAAATGGAAGCGATGAAAAAGTAAATTGTGGAGTTGACACAGAAATGTGCAGCTAATGATGCTAGGTTTGCTAAATTTGATAAATTGGAGGAGTTGGTTAAGAATCACATGCCGCAAGTATTTCAGAACGAGGAAGATAATGAATCTGATGATAATTAGATTGTAGTTATTGTTCTTGTTTTTAGTTGTGACATTTACATGTTTAAATTATTTGATTTGATGTTTGTTTTGAATGGTTTAAAGTGGTTGTATTTATAAATTTTTATCGTGTTTGATCCTGTTGTGAACAATACATTAGTTACGTTTATAATTTGAAAGCAGCGTAAGCGAATGCAGAATAATTATTTATTAAATAATTATTTATTAAATAATAATAATTATTAAATAATAACAATTATTAAATAATTATTTATCAAACTTCCAACTACAGTAGTCGAAAAATTTATAATTATTAAATATTTATTTATTAAATTTCTGACTACTGTAGTCGAAATAATTAAGATAATTAAATAATTATTTATTAAATATCCGATTACAGTAGTCGAAAGAATTAAAATTATTAAATATTAATTTTTCGACTACTTTAGTCGAAAATTTAATAAATAATTATTTAATAATTTTAATTATTCCGACTAGAGTAGTCAAAAATTTAATAATTATTAAATAACTATTTGTTAAATATCCGACTATATTTTTTACTAAAGTAGCCGGAGATTTCCGACAAACTATATTCCGACTACTATCATGTAGTCGGAAAGTAGTCAGAAATACCTTAATTTCCGATCACTTTCCGACTACATTGACCGTCGAAAATTTAATGTTTTCTAGTAGTGACCAATCTCTAGAACCTGCAAGTGTATCAGAAAAGGCTAGAAATAATGCAGGGAAGTCTCCAAGTGGACCATTGGCAGAAGAAATAGAGTTAGCTTTCTTATGGACCCCTAGCTCCATGATCTTGGTACCTTAAGAAATAATTTCCAAGGGCCTCTCAATACTAATGACCACAAGGTTAAAATCAAGGATATCTTCAGAAACAACTCTTGGGAACTGGACAACCTCTCTATCCCTCCCCCTTTCATTACCACTATTATTAGAGACTATCCTTTATTCATCAACTAGGAAAAAGAAGACAACATTGTCTAAGGACTCACCAGCTTTGGAAAATTCACGACCAATAACGCCTATCACCTGATTGATAGAGCCATAACCTCGAGAGAACCCACCAAGGAATTTCTTTAGATATGGAAGCTCTAAATTCTTAACAAAATAACGACCTTCCTCTAGCTTTTCCACTATGAAAGGATCCCCACAAACCAATACCTCCACAACATTGGAATCTTCTTCGACCCTTCATGCAAATCCTGCAACCATAATAGTGAAGATATGGATCATAACTACCCCAAAGTTCAAGCCTTCTGGAGCACTTTAGCATCCAAAAACTCCTCCATAGCAAATTTTGATTCTTCCATGATAAATGTGGCAAAATGAAAGCATACATGGGATGTCATTCACCAGAAAAACTTTAACAACTAGCTCCTTTGGTCTACCATCATACCCTTTAGCCTGTAGAATATCTGGCTATCCGAAAATGATTGTAATTTCAAAAGCAAGAGTTCACCTATAGATGTTATCCAGGTCATAAATAATGCTACTGAATACCATCTAGTCATTCACCCGAAGAAGGGAAAGGAGCGCTAAAATTCCACCATTCAAGTTAAATGGACCCCTCAATGCCGGGGACACTCAAACTTTATGTTGATGGATCAACTTCCCATTCCACAAGTAGAGGATGCATTGGGGGCCTGATCCGAGACCATCAAGGAAATTGGGTTACTGGGTTTACCAAAACATGCATATACACTAACCCCATTCAAGTAGAGCTCTTGGCAATTGCTAATGGCCTAAAAATTTTTGAAAACAAAAATCTTGCATTCTCTCTAATTGTCGAATCCGACTCTACTTTTGCTTGCACCATGATAGAAAATGGCAATCTCTCAAACACTAACATGCTTTTTGAGTGTAGAAACTGATGTAGGAATTGAGAGTCAACACCATTCAACACATCCTCAGGGAGCAGAATAAAGCGATAGACAACTTAGCTAAGGAAAGCAATAAAGGGATCCTATCCAGTAAGGTTGAGATTTTGGAAGTTCCTCTAATGTACACTATGAAGGAGGTGAAAGCAGACATGCTAGGAACTATATATGCTAGAAAAGTTAATTTTTGTAATTCAGACCTTATTGGCAATCATCTACCTCAATTGTCTAACGAGGGTGGATCCTCAAACTTCTTACATTCTACTACTTTGTGAATTAATGAATGAATCCTTGATTTACCCAAAAAAAAAACTAAATAATATACCCACTAAATTTTTTATGAATCCAAATTAGTTGGGCAAAGTATGTTTGATTAATCGAATAATTAAAATAAAATAGTTTCCAAGTCAACTGTTGTTTGCATTTTCTCCGTCCATCAATAGTTGTTCATTATTGATTTGGCAAACAGATTAAGAAATAATAAATAAAAGGATTAATTTTATTATACACCCTCTGAATACTTGAAAAAATATATTAGATAATAATTGTATTATATAACTATTGATAAAATAAATAGAAATAAATAAATCGTCTATTAATTTTTCAAATAAAATAAATATTATCAAAAATTTATTTTTAATATAGTGAACAAGTAAAAATGAACGGAGGAAATATATAACCACATGATTGATTTCTAAATTTACTACTAATAATTTAGGATCGAATCCGAGTAATTACCTTGATATAATAAAGAATAAGCAAAAAGACAAAAGCAGTATAAAATAAAGTTAAAAGTATCTTCGCCCTTTGGTTCCTTTCCAAGTGGGTAGACGCGTAGAAGTTGACATGCATAAACATGCAAAAAAATCGAAGTAGGTGAGATTTAGACTTGTTATTATATATATTCATCCCGTTTTAATTTATGTATCTAAATCTAATTGATATTAATTTTAAAATGTGGTAAAAATTATGAAATTTATAACTTTAAATTAAAGCTATTATAGCAATTAAAATACTCTTTAAATTTATAATTTTAAAGCATGCCAGATTAAAGTAAAAATATTAAATTTGAATTAAAAAAATATACAATCATACAAAATAGAAGAGAAGGACAGATCTGTAACGACTTATAAAGTCAATGGTCCACATTAAATTGCAGTACCTCTATTTATTTTTATTCATTTATTCATTTATTTATTAATTATCGTCTTGACACACCTCAAGAAATAATAAAAAATAGAATTAATTTTACTTAGTCATCATTTGAATATAGAATATGTATTACATAATAAATGATATTTAATTACAAGAGTTTAATAAATACAAAATAATAAATTACTCATTAGTTTTTCAAATTAAATCAATATTATTAAATATTTGTTTTAAATAAAAAAACAATTAAAGATAAATGAATAGGACAATAATAATGATTAATGACATCCTTCTTTTTTAAAATCTTTATAGAAAGATCCAAAAGGTACATTGCATTATAGTGAAAGATTCTTAGCTCACCAACTTGACTATATAACGCGGGATTCTTTTGCTTTGCTGTACATGATGATGCCTTTGTGATAATGAAATAATTGCACAACTATTGATTTCTTTAAGACTATTAAGAGTAACTTTATATTTATTAAAAGCAATTTTTAACCTATATGTAACAATATTGTTCTTATAAAATAGTAATATAATTTTCAATAAAGAATATTTGATTAACCACATCATTCTATGTAGCTATGTCACTGATGAAGGTAAAAGTAATCTTGAAGAACTAGATAGGAAAAAGGAAATAGAAAAAATTAAACAACAAACTACAGAAGAAATATGAAAAATAGAAGAAACTAAAAATAGTAGGATTGCTGGGTGCGGATAACTCGCTTATGAAATAGACTCTACAATATCATTCTTGTAAAATAGTACTAATATAATTTTTCAATTATAATTCAATGTGAAGTAAAACAGTGAATTTATATAATTGATAATTCTCTGCAAAGAGGCGTCAATGGATAGTGTCATAGTTTCATCTTATATGATTATAGGAGCTTTATGTTTTTTCTGTATAATATAATATGGGTACTGTAGAAATACCCAGTGGTACTTCAAGACTATCTTTGAGTTTCATCAAGTCTACACTCTGACAAGCCTTGAAGCAGGGGCATTTGTAGACATCTAAAATTTGTGGACTCTTCAATAAGAATTCAAATTCTTTTAGAGTTCTAGAAGACTACTTTACCCTAAATCTCGCCTATTTAAAGGGTAACATGTTCCCTGAAACAGACATCTTGAATATCCCATAAGCTGATGGGTATTTGTAAAAAGATCGGGATCTCCAATATCCCACAAAAACACAGAAAATCATGAGAGAAGAATCAAGGGAGGAACAGATTTGTAACCACAATCGTTTATCAATAAAAAATTCTTGTTTCTTCATATTTTTGTTTGTGGTTAAAATTTATTTTTCATGAATTTAAATTATGTTGAAAACAAATTGGCACGCCCAGTGGGACCAAATCTGCCCTTCATCTCTTCTCTCATAAATTAAATATGCAAATCTGTAGCCGCAGGATCGTAAAGATGGAAGCGGTACTTCAAGACTCGTCTTTGAGTTTCATCAAGTACTCTGACAAGCCTTGAAGCAGGGGGCATTTGTAGACAATGAAATTTTATGGACTCTACAAAAAGAGTTCAATTTTGTTTAGAGTTCTTGGGGGCTACTTTACCCTAAATCTAGCTTGATGGCTACTCAAACTAAACCCTAAATTATGCCTATATAAAGGAGGCAAATATCCCTTTAAAGGGGCATCTCCAGTATCCCACAAATTCACGGGATATTCACAAAGAGATTAAAGATCTGAAAAGTCCCAATAAATTTATGGATATTCATAAAGATCAAAACCCTCTCTTCTTGATAATCAAATACCACAAGAAGACAAACCCTCCTTTCATGAAGATCAAATTCAAATGTTCCTACGTTTGATAAATACGCCATTAACGCACTACCAAAAATTTGATATTTTTCGACGGCACATGTAGTTGGAAACTAAGGAATTTCCGACCACTTTCCAACCGCATGCTGCTTGTCGGAAAAGAGCTTTTCGAAAATATATTTTCGACCACATCCGTCGGAAATTTCTGACTATTATAGTTGGAAACATAAATTAAGAATTAAAAATAATTATTTAATAAATAAAAATCTTTCGACCAATATGGTGGGAAGATTAATAAATAATTATTTAATAAATAAAATATTTCCGATCATTGTGGTCGGAAGATTAATAAATAACTATTTAATAAATAAAGTAATTCCGACCATCGTAGTCAAAAGATTAATAAATAATTATTTAATATATAAATTATTTGCAACCACTTTGAATCATCCAAAACAAATAACGGAATCAAATAGTTTAAGCATTTTAAGACAAGTGTAAACGTCACAATCCAGAACAAACACCAATTCTAATAGTTTAAGTGTAAATGTCACAATCATAGACAAAAGCTAACCACTACAATCTAATCAGCTGATTCACTATCTTCACCATCCTCAAATACTTGTGGCATATTCTTCTTCACTAACACTTCAAACTTGGCAACTTTGGCACAGTGTTGAGTCAACTCTTCAATTTTTGTTCTCATCGCTTCCATTTCTTCCGCATTTTGCAAAATAGAAGTGAAGTTGGGCAACATTGATGAAGAACTACTCGAGGATTGGTTAAATCCAAGCCCCTAGGTGTGACCCATTTTTGGACCACCTACCATATTTGTCCATATTCTATTCATATCAACAGGCAATGGTTGAACTATGGTACTATTCTCTGAAGCAGGTTGGGTTTGATGCCAATCTTCAATGCTTTTTAGAAATCCTTCCTGAAAGAAAAATTATTGTTATTATATAAACAAGCTAAGTTGAATAATAAGAAAATAATATATACAAACTTTATTATCTTACATATTCATCCTTAGCACGCGGTTCCACCCATTCTTCTCTTGTACCGTTCGAATTTTTCTTTTTATGTGTCTCTTCGAAGGTCTTAGTTTGAGGTGCTTCTGCTCCTCCATATACAGGTCAATGCTACTGTAAAAGTTCATGCCAGAATTAAACATAGTGCAGAAAGGAAGGAAGCAATCATCACAACCACTTTACAACATAATTATCAGCAGCAGTAGAAGCACAAAAAAACAAGAGACTATCCTAGTTTAAAAAATGCAATCCAATTTATAACATCAAAGAAAATGAAACAGCCAGCTTATGGAGGCTCAGATTTGTTGTTTTAGATAAACCAAAAGAGGAGCAACACCAACATGGCTGCAAACACCAGTTTCCTATTGAAATCCATAACCAGGTCGCCTTGCCAATATATGGGACGTGTTATTCTCGATCCCAGAATTGAACATAGTCCAGAAAGAAATGAAGCAATCATCACAGCCCCTTTACAACATAATTATCAACAGCAGCAGAAGCACAAAAAAAGAAGAGACTATCCCAGTTTAAAAAATGTAATCCAATTTATAACATTAAAAAGAATGAAACAACTAGCTTCTGGAGGCTCAGATTTGCTGTTTAGAATAAACCAAAAGAGGAGCAACATCACCATGGTTGCAGACACTATTTTGCTATTTAAAGCCATAAACAGGTCGCCATGCCAATATATGGAATATGCTATTCTTGATGCCAGAATTGAACATAGTCCAGAAAGCAAGGAAACAATCATCACAGCCCCTTTACAATATAATTATCAGCAGCAGTAGAAGCACAAAAAAATAAGAGACTGAAACAGCCTAGAGGATATTAAAGCTCATTAAAACAGCTTGTAGAACTTTCCTTTGGACAAGTTCAGTGGAGGTTTCAAAGAGGGCCCTAGTTTCATGGGAGAAAATATGCCAAGCAAGGGCAGCAGGAGGCCTCAATGTCTTGTACATGTACAGGGAACAAAGCTGTTGCGATCAAATAACTTTGGACCCTAACGAACAAGAAAGATTGTCTATGGGTTAAATAGGTACATATATATTATATGAAGCATGAAACAATTGATATAGTTGCCAGGTTCCTCAAAATGCTACGTGGGTCATCAGGAAAATATTTGAAACTAGGAAACTCCTCAACACTCTGAATACTTTGAATGTTGGTGTTGGTACCAGGTTGTAAACAATGGTGAGCAGAGATAGATTCATGATAAAAAAGATGTACAATACACTAACACCTATGGAGAATGAAACAACCAACTTATGGAGGCTTAGATTTGTTGTTTTAGAATAAACCAAAAGAGGAGCAACACCAACACGGCTGCAAATACCAGTTTGTTATTCAAAGCCATAACCGGGTCGCCCTGCCAATATATGAGATGTATTATTCTGGATGCCATAATTGAACATAGTCTAGAAAATAAGGAATCAATCATCACAGCCACTTTACAACATAATTATTAGCAGCAGCAGAAGCATAAAAAACCAAGAGACTGTCCTAGCAATCCAATTTATAACATCAAAGAGAATGAAACTGCCAGCTTATGGAGGGCTCAGATTTGTTGTTTTAGAATAAACCAAAAGGGGAGCAACACCAACATGGTTGGAGACACTAATTTGCTATTCAAAGTCATAAACGGGTCGCCATGCCAATATATGGGACGTGCTATTCTCGATGCTAGAATTGAACAAAGTCTAGAAAAGAAGAGCAATCATCACAACCCCTTTACAACATAATTATCAGCAGTAGCAAAAGATACAAATTCGACAATAACAATAAATTATTACTCAATGTATCATGTGTAAATGAACAAAAGGGTTGGATAAGAATAGTACCAGTCTTCGTTGGTGGGTAGCGAAACTCATCGAACCTCTGGTGTGCAGCGAGCCACCCGTTTCAGAGTCTCTATTTGCCTTTCCTCGTTTTCTCTTCTTCTTAAATTTAGGAGTGTCCCATAATATCAAGAACTGAGTCCACACTTTATCATTCAACCAAATAGGTTTTATCAATTTCCTCTGAGCCTCATACAAGTGTTCTTTGACCCGTTGAGCTGCTTTCGACCTAAAAATATAGCCTATTTCATTATCATGACAATTATTCCATTTACACTTTGTCTGTAAAATAGTTTAATATAAAGTCCATAAAATGAATTAATGGAAACAATGAAAAAACTAGCTTTAAGCAATGAGATTCATAGCTTATAAAACTACTTATACCATAAATTGTTTCCACATAACAATTCTAATTTCTCATGGAATCTCTGACCAACTATTCCACGACTTTGTGAAAAATAGTTTTATTGCTTCTATAACAATATGCCCGGCGGCATATGTTGGAATGAACCTGCAATAAGATTATATTAGACCACCATTTTAGGTTTTGAAAATTAAGGAAAAGTTAAGTGTTACTTACCCATTATGATAAGGCATGATTCGTAGCCTCCCAACATTGTCATATTCTAATACATCTTTAAATTATAAATTTTGAGAAACAGGTGTTGTAGCATTAGGTGTTGGTTCACTATCAATGGATGGAGATATTGGTGTATTAGGAACTCCAAATCTCAATCCATAAAGGCTTGGTACGGATGATGTTGAAGGCACTAATGAAAAGCTACTATACAAACTATTTTGACATAAAGAGGTGTGCAACTGGTCAGACGGTGGAGGAATGAAAAATGCATTTGGTAGTGAAATAGTGCATTAGGAGGGGGAAGAATATTTGAAGTAGCCAGTTGAGGAGTTATGGTAACAGGTGGTGGTGCTCCTTTCTTACTTTTCTTATGTCGTCCATTAACATTACCTTTTGAGGCCATTGATTTTATTTACTACCCACCTGAAAAAGAAGGAACAACCAAATTTAAGAATAATTATGTTTGTTACAAGGTAGGCAGATATATACTTTAAATACTTAGGTCAGAAGTTCTTACCAAGACTTTAGATTGTCGTTTCTACCACCGAGTTCTTGCCTGCATCATAAAGTGTTTTGACATGATATAGATGTGGAAAGTGAATAGAGAAATTCTTACTAAAATGGAAACAAACACAATATCGAACGAATGAAACAAAACTATAGCAAGTGTTCATACAAAATATTTTTCTTTACCTCTGCACATATAAAATGGATAGTTCTTTCCTGTAGTACCAATTGAATAAAATAGACAACACACAAATACTATAAAAATTCATCATTGCTATTTAATCCAACAACCTGTATGTTCTTACTGGCACTACAAATGTTAACAAAAAAAGATAGTATAGTGTCAAGTAAAATAACAAAAAGTAGCAACTAAAATACAATTCAAGACCATGTTACTACACACTACTATTAATAATAACTCAATCTTCATCGCTTGTTTCATAGTCATTCATCAATTCTTCCTCATTACTTGACTCATATTCATCCATCGATTCTTCCTCATCACTTGTTTCATTTTCATCAAGTAACTCCTCCTCGCTTATGTTATTTTCATCATTTGGATCTTCCTCGTCATTTGCCCCAGATGTTCCTTCTCCATAATCATTAACATTCAATCTAATTTTAGAAGGATTAAATTCTTCATATAGGCCTTTTCTATTTTGTAAATCATCTGCTAATTCATCATCCACCCTTTCTTCAACACTTGAAATGTCATTCTGATACGCTACATCCAATGCATCCTCTACTTTAAATCTACCCATAGGCTTTGTTTTTATAACTATCTGCCATGCAGATTTATTCTTACACAAAGGATAAAGAGCGTGTAATACACTTGCTTCACGTTTTGTGCAATGGTAAATGGATCATACAGTCCATACTCCCTTGTATGCTTAATTTCGATTATTTTGTACTGAGGGTACACCTTTGTACCTAACCTAGGCTTAGGATCATACCACTTACACCGAAAGAGAACCAACTTTTTCTTTGGCTAACCAACATGATAATCAAGTTCTAAAATCTCCTGAAGTACACCATGATAATCAACACCGCTATCACCTTTCACCCAAACCCCACTATTGTTGGTTTTCTTGCCCTTAGAGAACTCTTCTGTATGAAATCTGTACCCCTTGACAGAGTACTTAGAAAACTTTCTGACTTTAGTAGCAGGTCCCCAAGCTATATCACGTAAAAATTGGCCATTTAGGTCATAATTAAGCGGATTATGAACCTAAAAAAAAGTTCAAGTAGAGTTAGAATTTAACTATACATAAGGCTGAACAAAAGTGTAAATTATGTTAAATAATTAAGTTACACTTACATATTCTCTAAACCACGTTAGAATTTAACTATACATAAGACTGAACAAAAGTGTAAATTGTGTTAAATAATTAAGTTACACTTACATATTCTCTAAATCACGCTGAAAACATAGGATAAACAACAGCATTTCTGTGTAAAGCCACGAAGTAGTTGTCCGATAAAGTTATGACTTTCATTAGTTAAAGCTTATATAGTCCTTGAATAATTGTCATTAATATAAATATACTCACTTATAAAAAGGCAGGACCTTGGGACAATTTAATAATACATGTGTTGTAGCTGATTTAAGCTCCACCCCATTCAAATACCAAAGTGGACCAACTTTCGGACTTCCTTTACCTGGTTGATTGAATATTGAAAATGGTGGTGCTGAAAGAAATGTATTGTCTCGATCATCATGCTTATTAGGTCGATTTCTCAGACATGGTAAATCATGGTCAAAATAATATGAACAAAAATACAGGATCTCTTTAGCCAAATAAGCTGCATATATTGATCCCTCAATTCGAGATTTGTTTTTTATGGCCTACTTATATTTGCCAATAGTCCTGCATAGTATGAAGTTTTAGATGAAATAATATTCAATAATAACACATGAAAGTAAATGTTAAAATTGAATACCTCTCAAAAGGATACATCCATCTACGCTGAACAGGCCCTTCAAGTCGTGATTCACACACAAGGTGCTCCATAACATAAAAAAAACTAGGAGGAAAAATCTTTGCCATTTTGTTTAAGCTTACGCGAATGTTGATATCCATCAAAGATAGGTTCTCCTCCCTTAATGTGTTAGATCATAAGTCTTTGAAAAATAAGCTTATCTCTGTTATAGGCTTCTATTTTCTATCGGGCAATGCACTGAATGCAATAGGCATCAGTGACTCCATGAAAATATGATAGTCATGGATCTTCATAGAGGTCAACTTCCCTTATTTCATGTTAATTCACCTCGATAAATTTGATGCATATCCATATGGAATTCTCAAATTCTTAACCCAATCACAAATCACTCTTTTATCCTCCAAAGTGAATGTGTAACTGGCCTTGGGCTTCTGAATCTTATTGTTTAAGTATTTCAGGTACAACTCACTGCGCTGACAATACTCCTTTAAGTCCATCCTAGACTTCAAGTTATCTTTTATTTTGTTACTTACATCCATCACAGTATTAAACAAGTTGTCAAAGAAGTTTTTCTCACTATGCATGGGATCCAGATTATGAGGCAGAAGATTATCCTTCTAGTAATCTAACTCCCAAAAAATGCTTTGTTTAGTCCAGTTATATGTAACACCATAACCAGGTATCCTAGATAGTGGAGACTCTGTTACCTTAGGCAGATTCCTCACTCTATCCCAAACTTTTTGTTGCGATAAAATTGGCGGTGGCTCCTCAAAATAAGTCTTATTCTTTATAAAATCACTGATATTTCTCCTAAACTCATGTTGCATTGGCAAGAATCGACGATGACAGTCAAACCATGAGTTTTTACCCCCATGTTTCAAAGTGAATGCTTTTGTGTCTTCCATACAACAAGGGCAAGCTAACTTGCCCGCGATCGACCACCCAGACATCATTCCATAAGCAGGGAAGTCATTTATAGTCCACATCAAAATAACACGTAATCTAAAGTTCTGTTTCATTGATACATCTTATGCTTCCACACCTTCATGCCACAATAAGTTCAACTCATAATTCAATGGCTGCAGATATACATCAATCATAACTTTTGGATTATGAGGACCCAGAATAATGCAAGTCAGAAATATATATGGACTTGTCATACACAATATAGGCGGGAGATTATAAGGAGTCACAAACACTGGCCAACATGAATATGGTGTAGCTGAGACAAAAAAAGGAGTGAATCCATCAGTAGATAATCCCAACATAATGTTTCTTGGTTCACTAGCAAAATTTGGATACACACTATCAAAATGCTTCCATGCTTCTCCATCTGACGGGTGACATAAAATACCAGGTGGTCTTTTATTTTTATAGTGCCATCTCATATGAGGGACAGAGCTCATTGATGCATACAACCTCTTTAACCGTGGAATAAGGGGTAAGTAATGCATCGACTTCACAGGAACCTTCTTCCCTTTGGCATGTGCAACTTCCTCATAGCGAGGATGTTTACAAAATTTTCAATGTTCTAAATTTACATCTTCCTTATAGAATAACATGCAACCTTTCTCGCAACAGTGAATTCTCTCTGATGAAAGTCCTAACTTATAAACCAACTTCTTTGTTGTATAGAAATCTTTGGGTAAGTCAAGTTCATTTGGATTAAGTTCATTCATAAGTCCAATGATAGAATTCATTCCCTTTTGAGAAATAGAATAATCTGACTTAATACTCAGTAACCGAACGGTAATAGATAACTTGGAATGCGTTGATCCTTCATACAATGGATGACTAGTTTCCTCCAACTATTCATAAAAATGCTTAGCCTCATCATTTGGTTCATTTTGAGCCCCTGAATGTGTCCCAAAAGAATCCCTGACCACCTCATTATATCGTGAACTTTCAACATTATTCTCTCTTACTGGACTTTCAACATAATTCTGAAAAGAAAAATCATTAGCATCACTACTCTCTCCATGAGCAGTCCACATAGTATAATTCACCATAAAACCCTTCTTATAAAGATGTAATGTAACATCATCTGGACTCAATAACTTGCAACACTTGCAATTCCAACAAGGACACCTAATTGTTTCTTCGGTAAGAAAATCATCAAGTGTCATTGTTTTAGCAATAAATCCAGCTACCCCAGCTTTATATTCCACCCTCAACCCCTTACGGTTAGGATAAGTTCTATTATACATCCATGTACAATCTTCATTTTCCATCTACACAAGAATGCCAAACAATAATAGCAAAGAAGAGAAACAAAAACAAGAGAACAAAAACAATAACAGAAGAAAAAAACAACAACAATATAGTTTTCATACATTTCATGGCTTAAAGTTCCATTAGTTGTCAACGCTTCACTTAGTTACAATAGTTATTTATGAAATTTTTTCAAC